>NC_091216.1:6162068-6462068 GCF_040958095.1 Procambarus clarkii
TCTGCCTTTCCGCTCACACAACTAGATGAGTAAGGACGATGTATGATGACGATGGTTATCCGTCGTTGTCTCCCACTAGGTGATTCACTAAGTGCTAGTAGATTGATGATGTCGGTTCTTCTCTGTCTACACAAAGCTCTGGAGTCAGTCACTGTATCGTTGTGTGACAGTTCACTAATTTACTGTACCACTGATCACAGTCACCACTCAACAAACACAATCAGGCAGTTCCACGGCGGGTCGTCCCACCTGGCCGTAAGGTCAGGTCGCTCCACGCGGTCCTCCACACTTATATGCACCGGTGATTGCCACTAGCTCCACTTTGGTTTCTTCGCACTATCGCTAGCGATATGACTATGCTATGTTGCACCCTGCTAGCTACACACTGCGAGAGGCCAAATACTATGATCTAGCCTCTATACTCCTTCAATGTCCCAAGAAATTGACAAATTTTCGCGGACCTCACTAATCATGTGTGTCCCCTACCGGCTCACGGCTACTGTGTGTGTGTGTGTGTGTAGTGTGTGTATGTGTGTGTGTGTGTGTGTGTGTGTGTGTGTGTGTGTGTGTGTGTGTGTGTGTGTGTGTGTGTGTGTGTGTGTGTGTGTGTGTGTGTGTGTGTGTTTGTGTGTGTGTGTACTCACCTAGTTGTACTCACCTAGTTGTGTTTGCGGGGGTTGAGCTCTGGCTCTTTGGTCCCGCCTCTCAACCGTCAATCAACAGGTGTACAGATTCCTGAGCCTATCGGGCTCTGTCATATCTACACTTGAAACTGTGTATGGAGTGAGCCTCCACCACATCACCCCCTAATGCATTCCATTTGTCAACCACTCTGACACTAAAAAAGTTCTTTCTAATATCTCTGTGGCTCATTTGGGCACTCAGTTTCCACCTGTGTCCCCTTGTGCGTGTTCCCCTTGTGTTAAATAGACTGTCTTTATCTACCCTATCAATCCCCTTCAGAATCTTGAATGTGGTGATCATGTCCCCCCTAACTCTTCTGTCTTCCAGCGAAGTGAGGTTTAATTCCCGTAGTCTCTCCTCGTAGCTCATACCTCTCAGCTCGGGTACTAGTCTGGTGGCAAACCTTTGAACCTTTTCCAGTTTAGTCTTATCCTTGACTAGATATGGACTCCATGCTGGGGCTGCATACTCCAGGATTGGCCTGACATATGTGGTATACAAAGTTCTGAATGATTCTTTACACATGTTTCTGAATGCCGTTCGTATGTTGGCCAGCCTGGCATATGCCGCTAGTAGTAGGGAGTACAGTCCACAGGCCCTTTTTTTTTTTGGCGAGAGGACCCCTGTGGACTGTACAGTCCACAGGCCCTTTTTTTTTCTGGGGGAAAAAAGGGCCTGTGGCATGTCATTGTTTTCAGGTAAATTTGGGGAGTCACAGATTTGGAAGTAAGGATTTCTTATGAGCAAGTAATTTCTGAGATCTTAGAAGTTTGTTAAAAATTTCTTATGATGAAAATAAGTAGGAAAATCTTAAAGAAAAGTTTTAGAAAAAATCGTGTCACAGCATTTCCAGGAGAACTCTACGGACATGTTTTACATGTTTTCAACTTACAAATATCGTCTATGTAAGCCATAGTTTTTCAGGTAAATTTCGAAAATCACCTGTGCGGGCCAGGGTTTTCAGGAGCTCGTACATCACACCCCCCTCCCTCCCCCCTTACCTCGCAATCTCTCGCGTCACCTTTATTTACCTTACGCCCGGCCAGTCAGGTCATCTCTTAATCTTATCTTATCTTCTCCATAATATCTGGACCGTCCCTCCTCTCTCTCTCTCTCTCTCCTCTTCATATTATTCCCTCTTCCTATTTTCTGACATACTAATATTTTATTCCTTTTTCATTAACCAGTCAGTTTTATACAAATCAACCGAAGCATCTCAATGTAACCTTTAATACTGAAACTGTCTCAGAGACTATCTAAGCTGGCCCCAGCTACCTGCCCCAGGCTATCTGCCCGAGGCAATCATCACCTGATTACCTGCCCCAGACATCTACCAGTCATTGTCGGCGTTCGCCATCGTCCATTAACAATGAATAAACATTAAGCGTTAATAAAACTTATTTATTTATTTATAATTTATTTAGTCATCTAATTCATAGTTTACACAATTTATAATAAACGATTCATTTAGACCGAAGTTCTAAGAAGCTCGCTCCTCAATCCACTTGTATAATATCCGTCCTATTCACTCTTCATCTCTGTAAATAAAGAATAACAGTTTCAGATAGCGTTTACACATGTACAATATTTATCAGACACATAAAACCTCGAAACAAATGTACTCACCATTTTCCGTTAGATAATTTGTTATAGCCTCATTCAGCCAGTCGTCTCCAAGCACATTTTCCAACAAATATCGCTCTTATCATAACACAGCGTTTCATAGCAGCTCGGCATATTTTTAAATAAAGCATAAGATAGCCTCATAACGTTCCTATCATTCTGCATATATTCTCCATAAGTAAAACTAGTTTCAAATAGCTTTATTGCAGTTTTTAGATCCTTGTTTGAAAGATGGTAACAGAAAAACATCGCATATAGCCCGCATACGTATGTATTTAAACTCTGAAGTCTCTCTGTAAACGTGTATACATCACAGTCTTTATAATAATTTAAAAACTCCGAAATGTATGGCGAATACACATTTATTCCATATGAATCGAGTATAACTATTTTCCGTTTAGATTTATATACAGCAATCCAGTGACCCATTACTTCCTTAGAGTCTCTTCCTAAGGTATTTATTATAAACATAATCGGGCTGTCCCGTATTTGCTTCATTATTCTATATATATCCGTCGCTAAATAGCATCCAATATATTTAGCTTTACTACCTTTCATATCGTTCAATGCCGTATTAATTTGTTTGCAGTTCATGCTCTTGTATCACACACAACTCGCCTATCTGAATAAATTCTCAATACTCCCGTTGTAATTCCGAATAAAATAATAACTTTATTTGATTTCGCTGGAACAGCAAATTCTAATGTAATTCTCAGGTTGCCCGAAGCCTCTATAGGAAGGGTATCTCTCAATTCCTCAGGCGTTAGTCTAAATGCCAGTAATGTTCTTCCTTTTATAAATGAATTATATGTCAAGGTATTACAAGCATTAAAGCCTACTGTATTTTGAGTCTCGTAGTATAGTTTCGAACATTTATTCGGGAAATTGCAAGTTATATTAAATAAGCGTGTCCCATCTCGTGTAATTTATACATTAGATAAATCGCAGTGATCGAAATAAAGTGGATTAAGTGTATACGCTCCTGATATTGCTTCCATATCCATCATCATAATAAATAATTTATCTGGGATAATGCTCCCCCATGGCTGGTCAATACTTAATCTCTGCTGCCCATTACCAAGAATGAACGTCTTGTGGAGTGTCTTATCAAACGTATATGTAACTGGCGTATTTTGTTCAGCCAGAGCTCTATTAATAGCCTCCAATCCAGATGCAAATGGAGTTATCCGATCAATCCACATTCTAGCTAGTTTTATGTTAAACTTATATCCAGATTCAATACTGTTTATAACCCACGGATCACTGTTAAGTTCTAATCTCAAACGAAAATCAATTCCATCCAAAAGATATTCGCTCAAAGTTGTAATGTCCAATAGCAGTTTAAAGCAACAATTTACTCCCTCAGTTTTTAACTTTACAAATCTAGATTTAAGGTCTTCTGAGGCATTCTTAAAATAATCTACATCATATTTTTCAGGGAAAACATCATTATAGAAATACGTCAGTTCTTTAAATCTTTCAGCTTTACATTCAGAAAGCGTCGTCATTAGCTTTACATATGATAAATATGAAAATAGTGAATTAGTTTCCACCACTTGCTCATTTAAATAAACAGTTACAGCTTTAAACATTGTCTGGGACAAGCCATTAACTATTGATGCATTTTTAATATCCGCTAAAGCCGTAATTCCGTCAGGTCCCGTTAATTCAACCATCAGTTCTAGCGTCAAGCTCGAAAGATCAATAAATTGACCCTTAACTCCCGGGATACGAAATTCAATATAAGAGTCTTTAAATTTATTGTTAATACTTGAATTCACAGGTAAAATATCCTGTGTCTGTCTTGAAAATATCGTACTTTCAACCATTCTATGAGGACTAACTTTAGGAAAGCCATCGCTTATAGCAGCTGTATAATTTTCTAAAGGAACTTGCAATGCTGCACTAGGAGCATTTACACTCATCATGTCTGCGTCTAGCATACAACTAGTACTGTTTTATGAAAACACGTCTTTATATCTATCCATTTTCTTTATATAGGCAGGTCTTTTCGTTTTTCTTTTCGTTATTCGGCCACCTGCTAACAATTTAGGACCTATACTTTTCAATGTTTCCATACCGCGTTTTCTAATTGAATCTTTCAAAGTACCTTGACCAGCATTTATATCCTGCAAAACATTCTGTCCCATTGTCAATGCAGCTGGCATAATAGTTTTTAATAGGAAAGGAGTTGCTCTACGAGCTAGACCAGTTAAGAAACTTAATATTCCACCTCCTCATAAATGTCTTCTATCAAAAACAGTAATATCGCCCAGTGCTCCACCTCTCTTCCCTCGAGGAGCGATAAATCGCCCTACCTCGTCAACAGACAGCGGTACAAACCCGACCCTCATGTTTAAACAGGCCAAGAGAGAATGATAAACTCCCTCTACTCATGCCATTATATATCAACGGGTCTAATATGTAATACTGCAATCGTACTTCCATCCTTTTCAAAATATACAGGCTCCCCATCTTGATCTGTTAATCTAATACTGATGCCATCAATATTAGTCGTATTTAAAGGTTTATATAATTTCCTGTGTGTTACATTACTTTGAAACGAAACAACATCCAAGATATTTACAATCTGATTACCAAACATGGTGGGCTGCACCTTATCACAATATACACACAAGAAATCTATACGGCCTCCTGGCCTAGGATGATAATAGCAAGTATCTTGTACAAATAACCTGTTATTAGGTAGCTTATTCATAATAAAAATATCATAGGCTTTACCTACTTCAGCTCCAATAACTTTACATATATTTCGACCGAAAGATAAAGAAATTCGAACAACTAATTTTCCATCCTTTGTAATAAATAATTTTAACAACTTCTCACTAAATTCTGCATTAAACTTAATTCGATTAATACTCGAATCATATTTCATATAAACGTCCCCATGGTCTGGGAAATTATAATTAAGTACGGGTCCTATAAAACTCAGTGAACCTTTTGAAAATATAGTAGAAATTTCTCTATTTAAAAAAGTCGTTAGCTCTATGCAATTATCACTGGCTAAAATATCCGACTTTAAAGTGAAAGATGTATTCACCGTACTCAAATCAGATAAATTTTTATTAGACACTAGAAGTTGAACTGAAATAAAACTTTCCGGGTCATTCCTCCTAACAGCGAAATAAGATGGAGGCAGGAATATATTCTTCAGGCACACTTCATAAGCTTTATTCGGGTCTAAAGGCAGCTGATTATGTAATCTATTTTCAAAAGCATTGGGAGCATTGTTTTTAAATACATCAGTATCAGAGTTACTCGCTGCATATATAACGTAACTATCCATCCTGTAGACTAATAGTAAATGATAAAAATAAACAGAAACTCACCTTAATATGATATCCAGGTAGACTCTCCTTCATCTACAGCCTTGATCTTCCTCTTCAAACTTGGAGGAGAAAACACTTGATTTTTCGCATCTACATTTCTAAATAAATTCTTAGGTGTAGATGTCAAAGAGTAGAACAACTTTGCAATTGGCAGTTTATCTTCTGGGAATAACAATTTCGGAGTGCACATCCTGCCTATAACGTCATCAACAATATTGATCCCAGTAACTGGCGATGTAATGTTCCCTTCCTCATCCCACTTTACAAGTCCAGTTGTATTAAAATAATTTAACAAGGAGACAGCAAAATCATAATCCTTAAGCTTTAATCTTAAGTCTATCAAGTGTTGTATAACAGGATTTGTTCTCACTGTCATCGTAGGCTTCTCAACACTTACTGCCGTAGGCTTCTGTTGATCAATAGCTTTTCGTGGTACAAGATAGAATTCTTTCATTATTCCTTATTAAATAGCCTTGAAATGAAATTTATAGCTATGGGAAGTAAAATGCCCAATAAATTACCTCCTCTTTTACTCGTTAATATGTCTTTCTTGAGTGAAATAGCTTTCTTCTTACAGGCTAATGTATGGAGTAGAGCTCTATATTTAGAAAGTCTCTTTAAAATAGGCTTCCCAACTTCAATTTTATTTTTTAAGAAATTATTAAATATTTCTGATAAGCAAAGTATATGTTCCTTTTTAAGAGTCTTAATTAACTTTTTCCTAGAATTATAACCTAATCTAGCTAATAGTTCAATAAATCCACGATACTTTCTAACTAAGGGCTGCTTCTTCATAGTTTCTTCACGTCATCTGAATTCACCCACTGATCAAATGAACTGTCGTAACCGACGTATCTAACTTTATATAAAGTAGTATTACCAACTTTACGTTTACTTATAATTCTCTCAATTTCAAATGTATCTGACAAGTAGGTGGGAGTCAACTCCTCTCTATAAAATCCGCCTTCTATAAGTCTATTATTTAAGTCCTTTAGATAATATAAAGGCACGGGTTGTTTAGTATCAATTTGAGCAATTGTAAATATTTCCTTAGTGTTCTGTTGATGAAAACCTCTTTTGAACTTTGAAATACGATTAGATAAGGCAAGCCGTACTGTATCTCCTACAGACAGATGATTACTGATGCGTGGCTTAGTCTGCTGCTCTCCTTTATACATGAGCTTAAATTGCCTAGTCACATCTTGAGGCGAAGATAAAGCATGTACATCAATAGGTATTTTCCCCTTTAATCCTCTATGTGGTGTTCTATTATACGTTTTAACCATATCAGGTAAAACATTTATATAGGTTAAGGTGTTATAAGCCGTTAAATATTTATATATCTTAGTTTTCAATGTTCTTATAAATCTCTCTGCAATGCTAGCTTTAGTTTCCTGAGAAAATACACTGTACAGATCAATGTTTTTACTGTCTAACAATCGTTTCATATATTTATTATAGAATTCACCGCCCTTATCAGTGTTAAGCTTCCTTACACCTTTTGATGAAGGTAAATCCAGAACAGCTTTCATGGCTTCACTTACACTCTGACCTGATTTAGTGGATAGTGGAACTACATGTGCAAACCTTGAAAATATATCAACACAAACTAATAAATATTTAATATCATTGTTGTGCTTAGCTAACAATGTCATATCAGCCAAGTCACTGGTAAAGAAAGCTTTAGGTCTAGGTGCTAAGATACGTCTTCGTTTAAATTTACGTTTTTTTAATAGATGTAAGGTATAAGCATTAGACGTTTTTAAATAGTCTTTCACATCTTTTATAGTTATTTCAGGGATTGTTTTCTTTGCAGCCTTATACAATTTTAAAACGCCACCAAACCCACCTATAGACTTGGGGTCATTGTATATCTTATTAAGAGTTTGTGTAATGTTCACCATTGATACACTATTTCATATGGGGGTTCATTTACAATATTTCCCCTAAATATTATGGATTCAGGTGTTTTAACGCCCAAGTCAACAAGTAAATACCCATACTGTCGAGAAATCACTTTCTTATATATATCTAAAAATTTCTTGGCATCTTGTTTTCCGAATATTTGTCTGCCTAATGTTTCTATCTGGGACAAGTCTCTTGATTTAAGCAGAATAAAATGAGAAGCATTTAAACTTATAGATCTAGAAAATTTCCCACTGAAAAATATATTTTGGGTTATAAAAATAACAGAGATGTTCTCATGCCGTCCCTTAGTAAATATATCACTTACTATTTTAGAATTTGTAGATTCAACATACAAGTCATCATAAACAACTAATATATGAGATGTGTCCTCTGGATCACGATCGTCTAAAGGGTTTACAATTTCAGAGTAAAAAGATATCTTATGTTTAAAGAGTGGATTAGTTCTCAACTCTTTATACCCGCTTCCACAGATAATTATTTTTGCAAAGTTCTGCTGATATTTCTCTATCATTTTAGCACATAAATAGCTCTTCCCACCATTTGAAAATCCAGCAATAATAATTCTTGACGGTTCACTAAATATATTCAACTGGGATTCAGTAATAACTTTTTTCTGCCCTTCCATGTTGCTAGGATTCAATAGACTAACTACAAATATATAATGAAAGGAGTATTTAAACGAAATCTACATTCGAGTTTTATTTAAACATAACCAATAAAATCATAGTCATAACATAACCAATACAGTAATAAAATCATAGAATATACAATATCATAGCCAATAAAATCATAGTCATTTCATATCCAATACAGTAATAAAATCATAGAATATACAATATTATAGCCAATAAAATCTTAGTCATAACATATCCAATACAGTAATAAATAAATCAGTCTTAAAATAGCAATTTGAACATATCAAATACAGTAATAAAATCATAGAATATATATTATCATAGACATTAAATCATAGTCATAACATATCCAATACAGTAACAAATCATATCCAATACAGTAACAAAATAAATTATAGTCATAACATAGCCATTTGATCATATCCAATACAGTAACAAATCATATCCAATACAGTAACAAAATAAATCATAGTTATATCATAGTCATTTCATATCAAATACAGTAGCAAATCATAGCCAATATAATATAAAAGACATTTGAATATAGTTATAGATAATACATAGACAATACAATATCATACTTAGTTGTTGTTAGGGAATAATTGCTGAGCGACTCTATCCCGCTTTTCCCAAAGATTAAAAATGGGGAACAATTGACGTCTTGGTTGGGGATTATCTACAATTACTGGATCCTCTACCTGCACCTCTTCCTCTACCTGTACCTCTTCCTCTACCTCTTCCTCTACCTGTACCTGTACCTCACGCTCTGGAATGTCTGGGTGACCGTAAGCTAATGACTCTTTGGGACTAATGAGGTACCTCTTGTCATCAAAAGCTGACAGACCGCGCTTAGTTGTTTTACACGTGCATATCTGTCCATTAACATTACGAATAGATCGGGATACAAAATTAAAAGTTGTATTTGTTTCTAATGTGTTCTGAAAAGATGCATGCGTTATTTTCTTTTGTTGGTGATAAGGAATCCCTTTACATTTACATAAATGTTCATTATCAAGGGTTAGGAGAGAGTAAGTTTTAGGCTTGAGTGCAATTAATTCAGTTACGATTTTCTGCTTTACTTCTGACTTGAGGAGTCCTAGTTCACCTTTGCGAGTAGCAGAATACATGGGATGATCTTTGTCGAAATTACTGAAATCCATATAATCTACTAGAGGAGCTTTTGTCATTTCTTGGAAAGCATCTTTACAGGTCAGAGTAAATATGAATGAGTCTGTATCCGTATAAATTAGTCTAGCTCTCTCCCCATAATGGGCTTTAACTACATTATACCAGAACTCGTATAAACGCCTCTTGGCTATCTGCAAGATCTGATATCCCATGTAAGAAGGAGTGGTAACTTTAAGGATGTCTTTCATTACTGTACAGAGAACCCTATCTTGACCTAAAGAGACAGCTCGTTTATACAAAGGGTTTCTTGCATGAGTTAAGAATGAATGTTTTGTCGTTACTAGATGGTGAGTATTAGCATATCGAGATATATTTGTCATTGATTTCCCGTACAGACTATTACTTATGAGTTTAAAAGCTTTTCCTTTAACTTTACAGGTGGTATTGGCTCGTTCTCGAATGTTGGTTGAAATAAAATCTTTTAAATAGGGAGCCTGTTTAAATTCATAGATTGTTTTTACTCGTTCAACTTCTAGTCCAAGTTTTAATAGCAATTGCAGGAAATCAAGGCTTACTAAGTAGTCGTTTTGGGGCAAGTGGGATGCAATTAACTTAGTATTTTTAGGTGGGAGCTTACGTTTTTCATCATTAAGGGTTTTCTTACTGTACTCTGACAAAAACTCCTCCGTTATATTAGTATGAGACAGTACAAGGGGCAGATCATCAGTATACCTGGCTACCTCGGGAGATACATGTTTTGTAACGCATAAAATCCAATAACCTTTGTCTTGATCACAGGGGATATGTTGTAACCCTTGCCCTAATAAGGTATCCCGCTCAAGGTCAGTTAATTGTCTAATCCCTCCCTGGGGAAGTACCTCAGCCATGCACGCTGCATATAAGCTGTTAAAGTCGAGGTACAAAATATGAGTATCGTCATCAGAGCTGGGGTTAGATGTAGTGTGCTCGTTAACAGCCTGTGTAAATTGTCTAATGGAAGATGTGAACCCTCCTCTAAGATTCCTTCTCAACAAATCATATATATTCTGATCATACACATAGTCAAGTACAACTTTTGATTTAAATAAGAACGCGTCCCAAGCATAACTAGGAAGTGATACATAGAAAACAATATCTAGTTCATAAATTTCTTTCAGTGATGTTCGCCAAAGTGTAAATATATCAACTAGCATTCCCACGTCAACTTTTAAATATAACATGAGGTAATCCTTGATGTTTGTACAGTTCCCTAAATTAAATACTTTAAGAGCATTGTTATAATCTTCTTCAGACAGTGGAGAGTCATGTAAAACATTGTAAAACTTATCTCGCGAAGGGAGCTGAGGTTCATCTAACACGTCCATGGAAGAAATATAATCATAACATAGGCTTTGTTTACCTTTAATTAACAGAGCTTTAGCTTCATCGGATACGCCATTTAGTATGTGTTCAGTGTACTTGGTGGGTTTCTTACCGGCAACGTGCTCGCTTGCTAAGGTTCCTAATGACCCATTAAGGAGAGCTAGGCTATCTAGGAATTTAAGTTTACCTATGATGACTTGCATAAATTTCAATCCTTCCTTGGTTAAAATTTCTACATCGCGGTGAGGATTTTTGGACAGTCCTTTAAGTATAATTCCAAGATCATAGGCAGCATTATGGGAAAATGTGGTCAAGTATCTACGAGCATTTTTACATTGTAAATTGCAACGAGCACAATAAGCACCTAAGTAATTATTTTCCTGAATAGCATGATTATGATGTCTATGTTTATCTTTCTTATCCTTGAAAGTTTGATGACACAATTGACACGTATTTTGTCTTTGAAACATTCTTTCCTGTTCTCTAGACAAGTTCTTAGGGAAGTTGGGGAGCTGAGCATGAATAGCTTTCCATGAGGCTTCTAGCTTTGTAATAAAATGATTGACCGCGTCTGGGCCTACGTATGAATACGTTTCTACGACATTGAATTCCCTGTCTAAAATCATGTAAGCATAAGCAATTGCTTTATGCTTACATTCCACCATGCCTCTAGGATTTTGACGGTCTAATAGACATTCAAAATCGTAATAGGCGGTGTGAGTTGGGCTATAGGTCCTACCGTAATTTTTAAAACTGATTTTATCACTAGGATTATAGAACGAAAATACTTGGGATACAGTGCATGACTCTTCGTGAGCCTGAATTTCATCTAAGGGAGCATGCAAAAGGCAAATTTTACAGAATTTATGAGTGTCAGGAATTTTATACGGATTATGGTTAATATTCTTTACAAATTTATCAAAGTCCTTGATCAGACAGAGGTGCTTGCCTTCTAATAACAACAAAGGAACTTTATCGGCATACTTTTCCTGGCTTTTCCTAGCTAAACTAAGATAGTATCTGTTACTTTCATGAGTTATTGTATAAATATAAATAGAAATTTTGTTAAGCTTCTCTATTTTCTTAAGGTTATCAAATGATACGGGGAACCTGATTTCATCTGCCCATACTACGAATCTTCTACACCATCGAAGGCTTTTGTAATGTTGTCTAACGTTTTTTATAGTCCTTCCCAATGCTAAGTTTTTATACGCCGCAATGCACTGTAACAAACACTCATCTCCTTCACTTTCAGGATTAAATACTGATTCTTTACCCTTTAATTTTGCAGGATATGGTACATATGATCCAAGGTGCATAGGGTGGCGAATATATGAAAAATTAATCGCAAAGCCTGACATGGAATGAATTCCTACACTTGAGGATTGGACATTTTTTAGGCATTCGTCAATTTTAGCAGACATTTCGTCAACCCATGAATTTACAAGAACTTCCACCTCTTCCTGTGTAACAGTCTGAGTTTCTCCTCTAATTGAAAATACTTCATCTAATATTTCATATTGATCGTCGGCATGATTAAGTTTTTGCAAAATTAGGCTTACATCAGGGTAAATGTGAAATGAGGGAGGGAATTCTTCCTGTATTTGTCTGAACTGATTGTCTATATATTCTATAAAAAATTCCCTATACCTATTTATATATAAGCTGGGGTCGGCGTCTAAATGTCCGGGAATGGAGAACGAATGTCTTGAGAATGAACCTTCGAAATGGTTAATGACTTCTAACACTCGCGGAACAACGTTATCTAAGTTAAGTACCTCTGGGGAATCTGGAGCGTTGACTTCTTCATCTGATATGTCGTGAACAGGGGGTTGATTGTCTTCTTCTTCTTCATCTGAAGATGCATGCTGGTTGCCGTCTGGTGCATCTTCTTCTAGCTCCTGGGACAGCTGGGGTTGACTGCGTACAGGTGTGCTCCACTCAGAGGGTTGGGTTGAATCCAGGGGCGATTCTGTAATATAATATTAGCAATGAATAAACATTAAGAGGAAAACAAATTTGAAACATTAAGAGGATTTGAAAACCTTAATAGGAAAATATCGTGTAAATAAGAGGAATTATTAAAAAGGGAAAGCAAAAAGTCTAAATAAGAGGAAAAACTGAATTACAGATAAATAATAATATTACTTACTTACGAGCTGGGATGTTGATTCCACCAAGTATGAGATTCTCTTGATCACGAATAGCAACTCCTGTAATGGAAACATTTTTCTGTATGAGTACTTATTACTTGTTTATACACTTGTTAAAATATACAATTAATAACTTTTTAAATTACGAAAATTATTGTGAAAACGTACGGTTATTTATGGTGCGACGGCGTTTGGGTGGAGGTTCAATGACGTTTCTGGCTTCGGTGGGAGGTTCCCGGTTAACGGAGAAACGACAGTATGGGCAGGAAGTAGAACCATGAACTGAAATGAAAATAATATATATAATTTGACTGTCTGTATGTATGTATGTGTGTTTCGGATATATATTTTCTTTGAAAGTTTATTGAATGTGCGAGAAAAAAGCGGTACTTACGATTTGCACAATAGAGTTGCCCACAGCTGGTACAGGTTACGTCAAAATGTCCAGGCGGTGTAGGCCCGTTGCATCCTATACAGTATAGTCTGCATTCTTGAAGAGCGTTGATGGACATTTCACCTAGGCATGTTAAACATCGTGTTTGACACACATGCCCGATTTCGTTGTTGTTGTTGAGAGGAGACAGGCACAGAGGACACACTGACATGATGATATGACTAGACTGGGGGAACCTTGTGAACAGGATGAAGATTGAATGCTGACTGAAAGTGTAGGCCTCTGAGACTTTGGCGATCTGAGGGGGCCCCTGAATGAGCGTAATAACGATAGTGTGCCCCTGAGTGAGCGTTTGGCTGTTTTATTAATAGCGAGAATGATTGGCGAATACTGGGAATAAACTCTTTTATTATAAATTGTGTAAACTATGAATTAGATGACTAAATAAATTATAAATAAATAAATAAGTTTTATTAACGCTTAATGTATATATATATATAAATTATTACGGTGGCGAACGCCGACAATGACTGGTAGATGTCTGGGGCAGGTAATCAGGTGATGATTGCCTCGGGCAGATAGCCTGGGGCAGGTAGCTGGGGCCAGCTTAGATAGTCTCTGAGACAGTTTTCAGTATTAAAGGTTACATTGAGATGCTTCGGTTGATTTGTATAAAACTGACTGGTTAATGAAAAAGGAATAAAATATTAGTATGTCAGAAAATAGGAAGAGGGAATAATATGAAGAGGAGAGAGAGAGAGAGAGGAGGGACGGTCCAGATATTATGGAGAAGATAAGATAAGATAAGAGGTGACCTGTATGCGATGTCTGGCTGGCACGGCGTAAGGTAAATAAAGGTGACGCGAGAGATTGCGAGGTAAGGGGGGAGGGAGGGGGGTGTGATGTACGAGCTCCTGAAAACCCTGGCCCGCACAGGTGATTTTCGAAATTTACCTGAAAAACTATGGCTTACATAGACGATATTTGTAAGTTGAAAACATGTAAAACATGTCCGTAGAGTTCTCCTGGAAATGCTGTGACACGATTTTTTCTAAAACTTTTCTTTAAGATTTTCCTACTTATTTTCATCATAAGAAATTTTTAACAAACTTCTAAGATCTCAGAAATTACTTGCTCATAAGAAATCCTTACTTCCAAATCTGTGACTCCCCAAATTTACCTGAAAACAATGACATGCCACAGGCCCTTTTTCCCCCAGAAAAAAAAAGGGCCTGTGGACTGTACAGTCCACAGGGGTCCTCTCGCCAAAAAAAAAAAAGGGCCTGTGGACTGTACTCCCTACTACTGCCGCTGATGTTATCCGCTTGATATGTGCTGCAGGAGACAGGTCTGGCGTGATATCAACCCCCAAGTCTTTTTCCTTCTCTGACTCCTGAAGAATTTCCTCTCCCAGATGATACCTTGTATCTGGCCTCCTGCTCCCTACACCTATCTTCATTACATTACATTTGGTTGGGTTAAACTCTAACAACCATTTGTTCGACCATTCCTTCAGCTTGTCTAGGTCTTCTTGAAGCCTCAAACAGTCCTCTTCTGTTTTAATCCTTCTCATAATTTTAGCATCGTCCGCAAACATTGAGAGAAATGAATCGATACCCTCCGGGAGATCATTTACATATATCAGAAACAAGATAGGACCGAGTACAGAGCCCTGTGGGACTCCACTGGTGACTTCACGCCAATCGGAGGTCTCACCCCTCACCGTAACTCTCTGCTTCCTATTGCTTAGATACTCCCTTATCCACTGGAGCACCTTACCAGCTACACCTGCCTGTCTCTCCAGCTTATGTACCAGCCTCTTATGCGGTACTGTGTCAAAGGCTTTCCGACAATCCAAGAAAATGCAGTCCGCCCAGCCCTCTCTTTCTTGCTTAATCTGTGTCACCTGATCGTAGAATTCTATCAAGCCTGTATGGCAAGATTTACCCTCCCTGAATCCATGTTGGCGATTTGTCACGAAGTCCCTTCTCTCCAGATGTGTTACCAGGTTTTTTCTCACGATCTTCTCCATCACCTTGCATGGTATACAAGTCAAGGACACTGGCCTGTAGTTCAGTGCCTCTTGTCTGTCGCCCTTTTTGTATATTGGGACCACATTCGCCGTCTTCCATATTTCTGGTAGGTCTCCCGTCTCTAGTGATTTACTATACACTATGGAGAGTGGCAAGCAAAGTGCCTCTGCACACTCTTTCAGTACCCATGGTGAGATCCCATCTGGACCAACCGCCTTTCTATCATCCAGATCCAGCAGGTGTCTCTTGACCTCCTCTCTCGTAATTTCGAACTCCTCCAAGGCCGCCTGGTTTACCTCCCTTTCTCCTAGCACAGTGACCTCACCCTGTTCTATTGTGAAGACCTCCTGGAACCTCTTGTTGAGTTCCTCACACACCTCTCTGTCATTCTCTGTATACCTGTCCTCGCCTGTTCTAAGTTTCAATACCTGTTCTTTCACTGTTGTTTTCCTTCTGATGTGACTGTGGAGTAGCTTTGGTTCGGTCTTGGCTTTGTTTGCTATATCATTTTCAAAAATTTTCTCTGCTTCTCTTCTCACCCTGACGTACTAATTCCTGGTTCTCTGGTATCTCTCCCTGCTTTCTGGTGTTCTGTTATTCCGGAAGTTCCTCCACGCCTTCTTGTTCAGTTTCTTCGCTTCCATACATGCCCTATTATACCATGGATTCTTTTGATGCTTCTCGGATTTTTCCCTTTGGGCCGGGATGAACCTGTTTACTGCCTCCTGACACTTTTGGGTAACATAGTCCATCATACCCTGTACAGACTTGTCTCTGAGGTCTGTGTCCCAAGGTATTTCACTTAGGAAACTTCTCATCTGTTCATAATTCCCCTTTCGGTATGCCAGCCTTTTGATTCCTAGTTCTTTTTGGGGGGAGATAAGTCCTAGCTCTACCAGGTACTCAAAGTTCAATACACTGTGGTCACTCATTCCCAAGGGCGCTTCCATCTTAACTTCCCTTATATCCCATTCATTTAGGGTAAATATCAAATCAAGCATTGCTGGTTCATCTTCTCCTCTCATTCTTGTTGGCTCTTTGGTATGCTGGCTTAGAAAGTTTCTTGTTGCCACGTCCAGCAGCTTAGCTCTCCATGTTTCTGGTCCTCCATGCGGGTCTCTGTTCTTCCAATCTATCTTCCCATGGTTGAAGTCTCCCATAATTAGTAGTCCAGATCCATTCCTGCTAGCAACAGAAGCTGCTCTTTCTATTATGTTAATGGTGGCCATGTTGTTTCTATCATATTCCTGTCTAGGTCTTCTGTCATTTGGTGGTGGATTATATATGACTGCGACTATAATTTTTTTTCCCTCCATTTGTTACAGTACCTGCTATGTAGTCACTGAAACCTTCACAGCCCTGAATATCCATCTCCTCAAAATCCCAGCCTTTTCTTACCAGCAGAGCTACACCAGCCCCACCTCTTCCTTCCCTCTCTTTCCGCATAACATAATAGTCCTGTGGAAACACTGCATTTGTTATTGTTTTCGTGATCTTTGTTTCTGTGAGGGCTATTATGTCTGGGTTTTCCTCTAGTACCAGTTCTCCAAGCTCATTTGCTTTATTTGTAATTCCATCTATGTTAGTGTACATCGCTTTGAGGCTCACTTTCTTCTGTCCCTTCTCAAATCGCCTCCTTGGTGAGTGTTCTGCTGGTGGGGGAGGCTGTTCCATGGGTGTGAGGACCTGTGAGGTGGGTAACAGGATCTCAGAGGATACTGGAATGAGGGGCGGGGGATCCAGTGAAGGGGGAGGGACAGGGAGGGTATGGGGTGAAAGGGGAGGGAGGACGGGAAGGAAAGGGGGGGAGGGAGGACTCGGGAGGAGGGGAGGGGTAGAAGGGTGGGGATTGGGTGTGGGGGGAGGGAGATTTGGCTGAACTTTTGAGTGTGGGCAGGGAGGGTTTGGGGTAGGGGGGTTTTCTATGCAGAGGAGGGAGGCGGGGTTGTCCTCCCTTCTGGTGTTACTGGGTAGCTGGTTGTGGGTTCCCCCCTCGCCTCTGGGGGTGTTGTGTTGGGAGCTGTGACTTCCTGGTTTTCCCCTCTCGCCCTGCGCCTCTTCCTTGCTTCTGCCGCCACGGCTCTCTCCTCCCTTGTCATGTCTCGCTGGAGGAATACATTTTTTAATTTTCCCACGTTTTTCAGGGAGCTCTTCCTTGATAGGATCCTCTCCTTTGTGTTCTCGTTTGCAAACACTATCTTTATCATTCGGTCTCGGTCTTTGTTGTACCGGCCTAGCCTGAAAACCTTCTCAATGCTATGCTCGGCCCCTTCCATGTCTAGTGCCTTTAGTACTTCATTCACTGCTGCTTTGTCCTTGTCATTCCACTCTGTCCTATTGGTTCCTTCCTGTTCCCTTGTGTGTGAGTGTGTGTGTGTGTGTACTCACCTAATTGCGCTTGCAGGGGTTGAACTTTGGCTCTTTGGTCCTGCCTCTCAACTGTCAATCAACTGGTGTACAGGTTCCTGAGCCTACTGGGCTCTATCATATCTACATTTGAAACTGTGTATTGAGTCAGCCTCCACCACAACACTGCCTAGTGCATTCCATTTATTAACTACTCTGACACTGAAAAAATTCTTTCTAACGTCTCTGTCGCTCATCTGGGTACTAAGTCTCCACCTGTGTCCCCTTGTTCGTGTCCCACCCGTGCTGAAGAGTTTGTCTTTGTCCACCCTGTCAATTCCCCTGAGAATTTTGTAGGTAGTTATCATGTCTCCACTTATAGGATGGGTCATTTACTCTTCTGTCTTCCAGGGATGTGAGGTTCAGCTCCTTTAGCCTTTCCTCGTAGATCATTCCTCTCAGTTCCGGGACGAGCCTGGTGGCATACCGTTGAAACTTCTCTAGCTTTATCTTGTGTTTAACTAGGTATGGACTCCAGGCTGGAGCTGCATACTCCAGGATTAGTCTTACATAAGTGGTATACAGGGTTCTGAAAGATTCTTTACACAATTTTCTAAAGGCAGTACTTATGTTGGCCAGCCTAGCATATGTCACTGATGATATTCTTTTGATGTGGGCCTCTGGGGACAGGTTCGGTGTGATATCAACCCCCAGACCTTTCTCTCTATTTGACTCTTGCAGGATTTCACCTCCCAGATGGTACCTTGTGTTCAGCCTCCTACTCCCTTCGCCTAATTTCATCACCTTACACTTTCCTGAGTTGAACTTTAGCAGCCATTTTCTAGACCATTCCTCCAGTATATCCAGGTCATCCTGTAGTCTCTGTCTATCTTCATCCGTCTAGATTCTTCTCATAATTTTTGCATCATCAGCAAACATTGAGAGGAATGAGTCAATACCCACCATGAAGATCGTTTACATATAGTAGAAACAGGATGGGTCCAAGTACTGAGCCCTGTGGGTCTCCGCTGGTGACATCTCGCCACTCTGATGTCTACCCCTCACCGTTACTCGCTGTTTCCTGTTGCTTAAGTACTCCTTTATCCACTGGAGCACCTTCCCTTTTACTCCTGCCTGCTTGCTCCAACTTTTTAAACAGCCGTGTGTGTGTGTGTGTGTGTGTGTGTGTGTGTGTGTGTGCGCGTGTACTCACCTAGTTGTACTCACCTAGTTGTGTTTGCAGGGGTTGAGCTCTGGCTCTTTGGTCCCGCCTCTCAACCGTCAATCAACAGGTGTACAGATTCCTGAGCCTATTGGGCTCTATCATATCTACACTTGAAACTGTGTATGGAGTCAGCCTCCACCACATCACTTCTTAATGCATTCCATTTGTCAACCACTCTGACACTAAAAAAGTTCTTTCTAATATCTCTGTGGCTCATTTGGGCGCTCAGTTTCTACCTGTGTCCCCTAGTGCGTGTGCCCCTTGTGTTAAATAGCCTGTCTTTATCTACCCTATCAATTCCCTTCCGAATCTTGAATGTGGTGATCATGTCCCCCCTAACTCCTCTGTCTTCCAGCGAAGTGAGGTTTAATTCCCGTAGTCTCTCCTCGTAGCCCATACCTCTCAGCTCGGGTACTAGTCTGGTGGCAAACCTTTGAACCTTTTCCAGTTTAGTCTTATCCTTGACTAGATATGGACTCCATGCTGGGGCTGCATACTCCAGGAATGGCCTGACATATGTGGTATACAAAGTTCTGAATGATTCTTTACACAAGTTTCTGAATGCCGTTCGTATGTTGGCCAGCCTGGCATATGTCGCTGATGTTATCCTTTTGATATGGGCTGCAGAAGACAGGTCTGGTGTGATATCAACTCCCAAGTCTTTTTCTTTCTCTGACTCCTGAAGAATTTCCTCTCCCAGATGATACCTAGTATTTGGCTCCTGCTCCCTACACCTATCTTCATTACATTACATTTGGTTGGGTTAAACTCTAACAACCATTTGTTCGACCATTCCTTCAGTTTGTCTAGGTCTTCTTGAAGCCTCAACCAGTCCTCTTCTGTCTTAATCCTTCTCATAATTTTGACATCGTCCACAAACTTTGAGAGAAATGAATCTATACCCTCCGGGAGATCATTTACATTTATCAGAAACAAGATAGGACAGAGTACAGACCCCTGTGGGACTCCACTGGTGACTTCTCGCCAATCGGAGGTCTCACCCCTCACCGTAACTCTCTGCTTCCTATTGCTTATCCCTTATCCACTGGAGAACCTTACCAGCTACACCTGCCTGTCTCTCCAGCTTATGTATCAGCCTCTTATGCGGCACTGTGTCAAAGGCTTTCCAACAATCCAAGAAAATGCAGTCCGCCCAGCCCTCTCTTTCTTGCTTAATCTTTGTCACCTGGTCTTAGAATTCTATTAAGGCAGTCAGGCAAGATTTACCCTCCCAGAACCCATGTTGGCGATTTGTCACGAGGTCCCTTCTCTCCAGATGTGCTTACTAGGTTTTTTCTCACGATCTTCTCCATCATACCTTGCATGGTATACAAGTCAAGGACACTGGCCTGTAGTTCAGTGCCTCTTGCCTGTCGCCCTTTTTGTATATTGAGACCACATTCGCCGTCTTCTACATTTCTGGTAGGTCTCTCGTCTCCAGTGACCTACTATACACTATGGAGAGTGGCAAGCAAAGTGCCTCTGCACACTTTTTCAGTACCCATGGCGAGATCCCGTCTGGACCAACAACCTTTCTAACATCCAGATCCAGCAGGTGTCTCTTGACCTCCTCTCTCGTAATTTCGAACTCTTCCAAGGCCGCCTGGTTTACTTCCCTTTCTCCTAGCACAGTGACCTCACCTTGTTCTGTTGTGAAGACCTCTTGGAACCTCTTGTTGAGTTCATCACACACCTCTTTGCCATTCTCTGTATACCTGTCCACGCCTGTTCTAAGTTTCACTACCTGTTCTTTCACTGTTGTTTTCCTTCTGATGTGACTGTGGAGTAGCTTTGGTTCGGTCTTGGCTTTGTTTGCTATATCATTTTCAAAACATTTCTCTGCTTTTCTTCTCACCCTGACAAACTGATTCCTGGTTCTCTGGTATCTCTCTCTGCTTTCTGGTGTTCTGTTATTCCGAAAGTTCCTCCACGCTCTTTTGTTCAGTTTCTTTGCTTCCATACATGCCCTATTATACCATGGATTCTTCTTTTGCTTCTCGGATTTTTCCTTTTGGGCCGGGATGTATCTGCTTACTGCCTCCTGACACTTTTAGGTGACATAGTCCATCATATCTTGTGCAGACTTAGCTCTGAGGTCTGTGTCCCAAGGATATTTCCGTTAGGAAGCTTCTCATCTCCTCATAATTTCCCTTTCGGTATGCCAGTTTTTTGTTTCCTAGTTCTTTTTTTTTGGGGGGGGTGGGGATAATTCTTAGCTCTACCAGGTACTCAAAGTTCAATACACTGTGATCACTCATTCCCAAGGGTGCTTTCATCTTGACCTCCCTTATATCACACTCATTTAGGGTAAATATCAGATCAAGCATTGCTGGTTCATCTTCTCCTTGGATCCATTCTTGTTGGATCCTTGATGTGCTAGCTTAGAAAGTTTCTTGTTGCCACGTCCAGCAGCTTAGCTCTCCATGTTTCTGGTCCTCCATGCGGGTCTTTGTTCTCTCAATCTATCTTCCCATGGTTGAAGTCTCCAATGGTTAGTAGTCCAGATCCATTCCTGCTAGCAACAGAAGCTGCTCTCGCTATTATGTTAATGGTGGCCATATTGTTTCTATCATATTCCTGTCTGGGTCTTGTTTCATTTGGTGGTGGATTATATATGACTACGACTATAATTTTTTGCCCTCCAGTTTTTATTGCTCCTATTATGTAGTCACTGAAACCTTCACATCCCTGAACAACCAACTCCTCAAAATCCCAGCCTTTTCTTACCAGAAGGGCTACACCACCACCACCTCTTCCTTCTCTCTCTTTCCTCATAATATAATAGTCCTGTGGGAACACTGCATTTGTTATTGTTTTTGTGAGCTTTGTTTCTGTGAGAGCTATTATGTCTGGGTTTTTCTCTAGTACCCATTCTCCAAGTTCGTTTGCTTTATTTGTAATTCCATCTATGTTAGTGTACATTGCCTTGAGGCTCACTTTCTTTTGTCCCTTCTCAAGTCTCCTCCTTGGTGAGTGTTCTGCTGGTGGAGGAAGCTGTGCCATGGGTGTGAGGATCTGTGAGGTGGATACCATGGATGCAGAGGATACTGAGATGAGGGGTGTGGGGTCAAGTGAAGGGGGAGGGACAGGGATGGTATGGGGTGAAAGGGGCGGGAGGACAGGAAGGAAAAGGGGGGTTTTCTATGCAGAGGAGGGTGGTGGGGTTACCCTCCCAGTTGGTGTTACAGGGTAGCTGGTTGTGGGTTCCCCCCTCGCCTTTGTGGGTGATGTGTTGGGAGCAGTGGTTTCCTGGTTTTCCCCTCTCGCCCTGCGCTTTTTCCTTGCTTCTGCTGCCATAGCCCTTTCCTCCCTTGTCATGTACCTCTGGAGGAATACTTTTTTGAATTCTCCCACATGTTGCAGGTGGCTTTTCTTTGTTAGAATCGTGTCGTTTGTGTTCTCGTTTGCAAACACTATCTTTAACACACGGTCTCGGTCTTTTTTGTACCAGCCTAACCTGAAAACCTTCTCAATGCTATGTTCAGCCCCATCCATGTCTAGTGCCTTCAGTATTTCATTCACTGCCGCTTTGTCCTTATCATTCCACTCTTTCCTATTAGAGCCTTCCTGCTCTTTAATACCCACAGCTACCACTGATCTTTTCCTTTCCAGCAGCTGGGTAGTGGAGCGTGCCGCTTCCTGTGAGGTGGCTGCTTTCATGGCTACCTCCATCATTGCAGACATTACTTCAGAGTTGTTGTTTTTTTAGCATTTCTGCAAATGTTGTCTTTATTGTGGCATTCTCTTCCAAAATACTATTACCACTTTCTCCCTGGGGTGGTTATCTGAGTCTCAACATCGATACTGTTCTCTTTGAGGTCTCTAATCTCCTCTTTTGCTGCTGTCAGCTCTCTTTTTAGGTTGCTTATTTCATTCTTCATTTCCTGCATCTCACTCTTGATGTCCTCCAGAAACTGGGCGAACATTTCCTTAATTTCGTCACCTGAACTTTTCCCTGTTCCCCTGTTGCCTCTGGCTGTCATGCTTGACCCTGTTACTAGTTGTGCCCTGATAGGATTTGTCAGAAGGGCAGAGCGGGGTGGGGGAGAGAGAGATAGAGAGACAGCGAGAGAGGGGGTAAAGAGAGAGAGAGATAAAGAGGGAGGGAGAGAGAGAGAGAGAGAAAGAAGGAGAGAGAGAGAGAGAGAGAGAGAGAGAGAGAGAGAGAGAGAGAGAGAGAGAGAGAGAGAGAGAGAGAGAGAGAGAGAGAGAGAGAGAGAGAGAGAGAGAGAGAGAGAAAGAAGGAGAGAGAGAGAGAGAGAGAGAGAGAGAGAGAGAGAGAGAGAGAGAGAGAGAGAGAGAGAGAGAGAGAGAGAGAGAGAGAGAGAGAGAGTGTGTGTGTGTTTGTAATTACCTAAGTGTAGTTACAGGATGAGAGGTATGCTCGTGGTGTCCCATCTTCCCAGAGTGTGTGCGCGTGTGTGTGTGTGTGTGTGTGTGTGTGTGTGTGTGTGTGTGTGTGTGTGTGTGTGTGTGTGTGTGTGTGTGTGTGTGTGTGTGTGTGTGTGTGTGTGTGTGTGTGTGTGTGTGCGTGTACTCAACTAGTGATACTCACCTAGTTGTGCTTGCGATGGTTGAGCTTTCGCTCTTTAGTCACGCCTCTCAACTGTCCATCAACTGGTGTACAGATTCTTAAGCCAGCTGGACTCTATCAAATTTACATTTGAAACTGTGTATGGAATCTGCCTACACCACATCACTGCTTAATGCATTCCATTTGTTAACTACTCGGACATTGAAAAAATATTTTCTATTGTCTCTGTTGCTCATTTGAATTTTAAGTTTCCACCTGCGTCCCCCTGTTCGTGTTCCACCCGTCCTAAATATTTTGCCTTTGTCAACCCTGTCAAGTCTACTGAGAATTTTAAATGTGGTTATCATGTCTCCCCTTAATTTTTTGTCTTCCAGGGACGTAAAGTTTAGATCCCTTAGCCTTTCCATGTAGCTCATACCTCTCAGTTTTGGTTCTAGTCGGATGGCTTACCTCTGAATCTTTTCTAATTTTGTATTGTGTTTATCTAGTATGAACACCAGTCAAGAGCTGCATACTCCAGGATTGGTCTGACAAAAATGGTATATAAGGTCCTTAACGATTCCTTACACATGTTTCCAATGACAGTTCTTATGTTGGCCAATTTAGCATATGCCGCTGATGATATTCTTTTGAAGTGGGTTTAAGGGGACAGGTTAGGTGTGATATCAACCCCCAGATCTTTCTCTCTATTTGACTCTTGCAGGATTTTACCTCCCAGATGGTACCTTGTGTTCAGCATCCTGCTCCCTTCGCCTAATTTCATTACTTTACACTTTCTTTAGTTAAACTTTAGTTGACAATTTTTAGACCATTCCTCTAGTTTATCAAGGTCGTCCTATTGTCTCTGTTTAGATTCTTCTCATAATTTTGGCATCATCAACAATGAGGATGTCAAAATTATGCATCATCATAATGCATGATAATGCTTTCCTTAATATTGAGAGGAATGATTCTATTCCCTCTGGAAGATCGTTTACATATATTAGAAACAGGATGCGTCCAAGTACAGAGTTCAGTGAGTCCGGTCTGGAACATTCCTACGGGCAATTGAAGCTGCTCTCTCTATTATATTAATGATTGCCATGTTGTTCCTGTCTCATTCTTCTGTCATTTAGTGGAGGGTTGTAAATTATTGCAATTATTATGTTAGGTTCATCCATAATCATAGTTCCTGTTATGTAGTCACTGACTCCTTCAGAACCCCTAAGAATTTCCATTTCTTCAAAACTCCAGTCCTTCTCTATCAGCAGGGCCACTCCACCTCTCTCTTCCCTCTCTTTCCTACTATATAGTAGTGCTGTGGAAACACTGCATTTGTTATGACTCCTGACAATTTTGTTTCTGTGAGTAATATTACATCTGGGGTTTCTTCCTGCACCTTTTCCACCAGTTCACTTGCTTTATTAGTAAGGCCATTGATGTTTGAGTTCATTACCTTGAAACTCACTTTTCTTTATCCATTTTCACCCATAGTTCCCACTGGCGGATGAAGCCGTTCTATGGGTAGGGTTACTTGGGTAGGTGCATCCTACTGTAGGGGTAGTTACCAGGTGTTTGGATGGAGGTGGGGGGTGGGGGATGGAGGGCTTATATGTCGCCCGGGCCAGTTTGGGACAAGAAAAAGTTCAGGTTTGTGCTCATAAGCTCGGGGTGAGGGCTCGTCCTCATGTGGTGTAGTTACCAAGGGTTTGGGGGGAGGTGGGGGATGGAGGGCTTATATCTTACCTGGGCCTATGTGGGACAGGAAGAAGACCAGGGGATGGGGAGGGAGGGGATGCTCGTGGAGAGAGAGGGAGAATTTGGGTGTTATGGTTGACATTATGTAGGGGAAAGGAAGGATTTGTGTTGAGGGTGGGAAGGGCTCCTATAGGGTAGCAGGTTGGGGTGTTGCAGTCTCCTCTAGGGTTCTTGAATTGCTGGTTTGGTGTTCCCCACTTCCCTCTGGGATTGTTTGATGGGAGACTGAGGCTCCCTTTCCTCCCCTTGAGCCTTTCCTTGTATCTGTTGCCTATATTATCTCATCCCTGGTCTTGTCCCTTTGAAAGAATACTTCTCTGTATTTCCCTGCATATTGCAATTTGCTCTTTTTTACTAGGGTGTCATCTTTGATGGCCTCGTTTCTGAATACTACCTTGATCAATCGATTTTTGTCCTTGTTCTACTGGCCAATCCAAAAAACTTTTCTATGCATAGCTCAGCCCCTACCATTTGTATCTCCTTCAGTATCCCTGACAATGCAGCTTTGTCCTTAGTTCTCCACTCTTCCTGCTTGAAACCTTCTTGTTCTTAATACCTACCATGACTACAGCTCTTTTCTTTTCCATTAGCTGGAACGTGCATCTTGTTGCCTTCTGTGAAGTCACTGCTTTTGTTACAACTTCCTTGACTGAGGACATGGTTTCTAGGCTCTCTTCTGCGAGAGAGAGAGAGAGAGAGAGAGAGAGAGAGAGAGAGAGAGAGAGAGAGAGAGAGAGAGAGAGAGAGAGAGAGAGAGAGAGAGAGAGAGAGAGAGAGAGAGAGAGAGAGAGACAGACAGACAGACAGACAGACAGACAGAGACAGACAGACAGACAGAGAGACAGAGAGACAGACAGACAGAGAGAGGGGTAGAAAGCAGGGAGGTGAGGGGGAAGGCTTGGTGTGGTTTGTTGTAGGCTGCTTGTATGTGTTAGACGGTGTGTGTGTGTGTGTATGTGTGTGTGTGAGTGTGTGTGTGTATGTGTGTGTGTGAGTGTATTCACCTAATTTTATACATCTAGTTGTTCTTGTGGGGGTTGAGCTCTGCTCTTTCAGACCGCCCCTCAACTGTCAATCAACTGTAACTAACTACTAATTCTTTGTACCCCCCCCTACCACCCCCATATACACACCCAGGAAGCAGCTCTGTAAAAGCTGTCTATCTCCCAGTTACCTATTTACTGCTAGGTAACAGGAACATCAGGGTGAAAGAAACTCTGCCCATTTGTTTCTGCCGGCCGCGGGAATAGAACCCCAGACCACATGACTACTATCAAGCGTGCTGTCCACACAGCCACCGGCCCTGTAAAAGTGTGTGTGTGTGTGTGTGTGTGTGTGTGTGTGTGTGTGTGTGTGTGTGTACTCACCTAGTTGTGTTTGCGGGGGTTGAGCTCTGGCTCTTTGGTCCCGCCTCTCAACCGTCAATTAACAAGTGTACAGATTCCTGAGAATATTGGGCTCTATCATATCTACACTTGAAACTGTGTATGAAGTCAGCCTCCACCACATTGCTTCCTAATGCATTCCATTTGTCAACCACTCGGACACTAAAAAAGTTCTTTCTAATATCTCTGTGGCTCATTTGGGAACTCAGTTTCCACCATGTGTCCACTTGTGCGTGTGCCCCTTGTGTTAAATAGCCTATCTTTATCTACCCTATCAATTCTCTTCCGAATCTTGAATGAGGTGATCATGTCTCCCCTAACCCTTCAGTCTTCCAGCGAAATGAGGTTTAATTCCCTTAGTCTCTCCTCGTAGCTCATACCTCTCAGCTCGGGTACTTGTCTGGTGGACAAACCTTTGAACCTTTTCCAGTTTAGTCTTATCCTTGACTAGATATGGACTCCATGCTGGGGCTGCATACTCCAGGATTGGCCTGACATATGTGGTATACAAAGTTCTGAATGATTCTTTACACAAGTTTCTGAATGCTGTTCGTATGTTGGCCAGCCTGGCATATGCCGCTGATCATATCCTCTTGATATGTGCTGCACGAGGCAGGTCTGGCGTGATATCAACCCCCAAGTGTTTTTTTTCTCTGACTCCTGAAGAATTTCCTCTCCCAGATTATACCTTGTATCTGGCCTCCTGCTCCCTACACCTATCTTCATTACATTACATTTGGTTGGGTTAAACTCTAACAACCATTTGTTCGACCATTCCTTCAGCTTGTCTAGGTCTTCTTGAAGCCTCAAACAGACCTCTTCTGTTTTAATTCCTTCTCATAATTTTGGCATCGTCCGCAAACATTGAGAGAAATGAATCGATACCCTCCGGGAGATCATTTACATATATCAGAAACAAGACAGGACCGAGTACAGAGCCCTGTGGGACTCCACTGGTGACTTCACGCCAATCGGAGGTCTCACCCCTCACCGTAACTCTCTGCTTCCTATTGCTTAGGTACTCCCTTATCTACTGGAGCACCTTACCAGCTACACCTGCCTGTCTCTCCAGCTTTTGTACCAGCCTCTTATGCGGTACTGTGTCAAAGGCTTTCCGACAATCCATGAAAATGCAGTCCGCCCAGCCCTCTCTTTCTTGCTTAATCTTTATCACCTGGTCGTAGAATTCTATTAAGCCAGTCAGGATTCTATTATGTGTGTGTGTATGTGTGTGTGTGTGTGTGTGTGTGTGTGTGTGTGTGTGTGTGTGTGTGTGTGTGTGTGTGTGTGTGTGTGTGTGTGTGTGTGTGTGTGTGTGTGTACTCACCTATTTGTGCTTGCGGGGGTTGAGCTTTGGCTCTTTGGTCCCGCCTCTCAACTGTCAATCAACTGGTGTACAGATTCCTGAGCCTACTGGGCTCTATCATATCTACAATTAAAACTGTGTATGGAGTCAGCCTCCACCACATCACTTCCTAATGCATTCCATCCGTTAACTACTCTGACACTGAAAAAGTTTCTTCTAACGTCTCTGTGGTTCATGTGGGTACTCAGTTTCCACCTGTGTCCCCTTGTTCGCGTCCCACCAGTGTTGAATTTTTTTATTTTGTATTTTTTATTTATATATATACAAGAAGGTACATTGGGTTTGTGAGAATACATTGGATAGTACAGTAATTACATTCTTGTAAAGCCACTAGTACGCGCAGCGTTTCGGGCAGGTCATTAATCTAGCAGATAATATTAAGTAGTTAAGTTCAATCAGAATTGATAATCTGAGGATTTTGTAGGTTGTGATCATGTCTCCCCTTACTCTTCTGTTTTCCAGTGTCGTAAGGTCCATTTCCCGCAGCCTTTCCTCGTAACTCATGCCTCTTAGTTCTGGGACTAGTCTAGTGGCATACCTTTGGACTTTTTCCAGCTTCGTCTTGTGCTTGACAAGGTACGGGCTCCATGCTGGGGCCGCATACTCCAGGATTGGTCTTACATATGTGGTATACAAGATTCTGAATGATTCCTTACACAGGTTCCTGAACGCTGTTCTGATGTTAGCCAGCCTCGCATATGCCGCAGACGTTATTCTTTTTATGTGGGCTTCAGGAGACAGGTTTGGTGTGATATCAACTCCTAGATCTTTCTCTCTGTTCGTTTCATTAAGTACTTCACCTCCTATTCTGTATCCTGTGTCTGGCCTCCTATTTCCACTGCCTAGTTTCATTACTATGCATTTATTCGGGTTGAACTTCAACAGCCATTTGTTGGACCATTCACTCAGTCTGTCTAGGTCATCTTGTAGCCTCCTACTATCGTCCTCAGTTTCAATCCTCCTCATAATTTTTGCATCATCGGCAAACATTGAGAGAAACGATTCTATACCCTCTGGGAGATCATTTACATATATCAGAAACAGTATAGGTCCAAGGACTGACCCCTGCGGGACTCCACTCGTAACGTCTCGCCAATCTGAGACCTCACCCCTCACACTGACTCGTTGTCTCCTGTTGCTTAGGTACTCCTGTGTCCAACGGAGTACCTTACCTTTCACTCCAGCCTGCATCTCCAGCTTTTTCACTAGCCTCTTGTGTGACACTGTATCAAAGGCTTTCTGACAATCCAAAAATATGCAGTCTGCCCATCCTTCTCTTTCTTGCCTTATTTTTGTTGCCTGGTCGTAGAATTCAAGTAACCCTGTGAGGCAGGACCTGCCATTCCTGAATCCATGTTGATGCTGTGTTACAAAGTTCTTTCGCTCCAGGTGCTCCAAGTAGCTTTCTTCGCACAATCTTCTCCATCAGCTTGCATGGTATGCATGTTAGGGACACTGGCCTGTAATTCAGTGCCTCCTGTCTATCCCCTTTCTTGTATATCGGGACTACATTAGCTGCTTTCCAAATTTCTGGCAGTTCCCCTGTTGCCTGTGATTTGTTATACACTATGGAGAGTGGGAGGCACAGTTCTTCTGCTCCTTCCTTTAGTATCCAAGGGGAGATTCTATCTGGGCCTATAGCCTTTGTCACATCCAACTCTAGTAAACACTTCCTAACTTCCCCGCTGGTAATCTCAAACTCTTCCAGTGGTTCCTGGTTAGCTATTCCCTCTCCTATCTCTGGGATTTCTCCTTGCTCTAAGGTGAAGACCTCTTGGAACTTCTTATTCAGTTCCTCACACACTTCCTTGTCGTTTGTAGTGAATCCTTCTGCCCCTATCCTTAATTTCATAACCTGTGCCTTTACTGTTGATTTTTCTCCTGATGTGGCTATGCAGCAATTTAAGCTGAGTCTTTGCCTTGCTTGCGATGTCATTTTCGTATGGTATTTCTGCCTCTCTTCTCATCCTGACATAATTCATTCCTGGCATTCTGGTATCTTTCTCTGCTCTCCAGTGTCCTGTTATTCCTATAGTTTCTCCATGCCCTTTTACTTTGCTGCTTAGCTAGCCTACATCTCTAATTAAACCATGGGTTTCTCACCTTCATTTCACTGTTTTCCTTTTGGGCTGGGACAAACTTGTTTGCTGCGGCCTTGCATTTTTGCGTGATGTAGTCCATCATATCTTGGGCCGTCTTTTACCTGAGCTCTGTTTCCCATGCTATATCTGTTAGGAATTTTCTCATCTCCTCATAGTTTCCATTTCGGTATGCTAACCTTTTGGTTTCGGTATCCCTCCTCGAGTTCAATAACCCTTCTTCAATCAGGTACTCAAACACCAATACACTGTGGTACCTCATTCCTACTGGGGCCTCAAAACCAATTTATCTTATGTCAGAGTCGTTCAGGGTGAATACCAGGTCGAGTCTCGCTGGTTCGTCATTTCCTCTCATCCTTGTGGGTTCTTTGTCATGCTGGATTAAGAAGTTTCTAGTCACCACCTCCAGGAGTTTGGCTCTCCACGTATCCTCGCCTCCATGCGGTTCCTTGTTCTCCCAATCAATCCTTCCGTAATTGAAGTCCCCCATGAGCGTACCTCTCATCCTGTAACTACACTTAGGTAATTACAAACACACACACACACACACTCTCTCTCTCTCTCTCTCTCTCTCTCTCTCTCTCTCTCTCTCTCTCTCTCTCTCTCTCTCTCTCTCTCTCTCTCTCTCTCTCTCTCTCTCTCTCTCTCTCTCTCTCTCTCTCTCTCTCTCTCTCTCTCTCTCTCTCTCTCTCTCTCTCTCTCTCTCTCTCTCCCTCTCTCTCTCTCTCTCTCTCTCTCTCTCTCTCTCTCTCTCTCTCTCTCTCTCTCTCTCTCTCTCTCTCTCTCTCTCTCTCTCTCTCTCTCTCTCTCTCTCTCTCTCTCTCTCTCTCTCTCTCTCTCTCTCTCTCTCTCTCTCTCTCTCTCTCTCTCTCTCTCTCTCTCTCTCTCTCTCTCTCTCTCTCTCTCTCTCTCTCTCTCTCTCTCTCTCTCTCTCTCTCTCTCTCTCTCTCTCTCTCTCTCTCTCTCTCTCTCTCTCTCTCTCTCTCTCTCTCTCTCTCTCTCTCTCTCTCTCTCTCTCTCTCAGAGGAAGGGGTGGAACAGGAAGCCTGAATGAAGGGAGTATTCCAGCAAATGTAGGATGAATTCAGTGAAGGACTGAGGGTAATGAGGGAGACAGTTGCCATCCTGCAGGATGAACTAAGGGCAGCAAAGGAGGAGATAAGATGCCTGAAGGAGACTTCTCCACAATACCAAACACAAACTGTGCCTCAGGGAGACAGGAATGCTACTGTGGAGGGGACCTCCACACCTCAGCTCTCATTTGCTGAAATACTTAAAACGAGCCCTGATGCTAGGTCGGCAGTTAAGGAAGTTGCCATGGAAGTGGCCTCCTCTCAGGAAGGCCACTCAATCGGGAAGAATCGTACCAAGGGTCGTTAATGGGTACACCAAGTTATCTGTAAGACTCGCAGTTCTCAAGTGCTCGCCCATCTATATGATAATTGGGTGGTGGAATACCACATGGAATGAGGGCACGAGTTTTCTGTACAGTGATAAGGCCACATTCCTCAGCTCTAGTAGCAAAAGCATCGAGCAGAACTTGCATTCTAGGGTCGGAGGCAGCCTGTAAACATATATCATCAGCATAACAAATGACAGTGTCTTCATTATTAGTTGGAAGATCTTTAATAAGTTTATGCATCAGAACGTTGAACAACAAGGGGCTGAGGACCCCTCCATGTGGAGTTCCCAGTTCAAATATATATTTGATATGGTGAAGGACAGTGTCGGTGCTGCATGGTGAAGGACAGTGATGGTGCTGCATGGTGAAGGACAGTGTGGTACTGCATGGTGAAGGACAGTGATGGTGCTGCATGGTGAAGGACAGTGTGGTACTGCATGGTGAAGGACAGTGTCGGTGCTGCATGGTGAAGGACAGTGATGGTGCTGCATGGTGAATGATAGTGTGGTACTGCATGGTGAAGGACAGTGACGGTGCTGCATGGTGAAGGACAGTGACGGTGCTGCATGGTGAAGGACAGTGTGGTACTGCATGGTGAAGGACAGTGTCGGTGCTGCATGGTGAAGGACAGTGATGGTGCTGCATGGTGAATGATAGTGTGGTACTGCATGGTGAAGGACAGTGACGGTGCTGCATGGTGAAGGACAGTGATGGTGCTGCATGGTGAAGGACAGTGTCGGTGCTGCATGGTGAAGGACAGTGTCGGTGCTGCATGGTGAAGGACAGTGATGGTGCTGCATGGTGATGGACAGTGTCGGTGCTGCATGGTGAAGGACAGTGATGGTGCTGCTTGGTGAAGGACAGTGACGGTGCTGCATGGTGAACGACAGTGACGGTGCTGCATGGTGAAGGACAGTGACGGTGCTGCATGGTGAAGGACAGTGTTGGTGCTGCATGGTGAAGGACAGTGTCGGTGCTGCATGGTGAAGGACAGTGACGGTGCTGCATGGTGAAGGACAGTGACGGTGCTGCATGGTGAAGGACAGTGTTGGTGCTGCATGGTGAAGGACAGTGTCGGTGCTGCATGGTGAAGGACAGTGTCGGTGCTGCATGGTGAAGGACAGTGACGGTGCTGCATGGTGAAGGACAGTGATGGTGCTGCATGGTGAAGGACAGTGACGGTGCTGCATGGTGAAGGACAGTGACGGTGCAGCATTGTGAAGGACAGTGACGGTGCTGCATGGTGAAGGACAGTGATGGTGCTGCATGGTGAAGGACTGACGGTGCTGCATGGTGAAGGACAGTGACGGTGCTGCATGGTGAAGGACAGTGACGGTGCTGCATGGTGAAGGACAGTGACGGTGCTGCATGGTGAAGGACAGTCATGGTGCTGCATGGTGAAGGACAGTGATGGTGCTGCATGGTGAAGGACAGTGATGGTGCTGCATGGTAAAGGACAGTGATGGTGCTGCATGGTGAAGGACAGTGACGGTGCTGCATGGTGAAGGACAGTGACGGTGCTGCATGGTGAAGGACAGCGACGGTGCTGCATGGTTAAGGACAGTGACGGTGCTGCATGGTGAAGGACAGTGACGGTGCTGCATGGTGAAGGGCAGTTACAGTACTGCATGGTGAAGGACAGTGATGGTGCTGCATGGTGAAGGACAGTGATGGTACTGCATGGTGAAGGACAGTGATGGAGCTGCATGGTGAAGGACAGTGATGGTGCTGCATGGTGAAGGACAGTGACGGTGCTGCATGGTGAAGGACAGTGACGGTGCTGCATGGTGAAGGACAGTGATGGTACTGCATGGTGAAGGACAGTGATGGTGCTGCATGGTGAAGGACAGTGATGGTGCTGCATGGTGAAGGACAGTGATGGTGCTGCATGGTGAAGGACAGTGATGGTGCTGCATGGTGAAGGACAGTGATGGTGCTGCATGGTGAAGGACAGTGATGGTACTGCATGGTGAAGGACAGTGATAGTGCTGCATGGTGAAGGACAGTGATGGTGCTGCATGGTGAAGGACAGTGATGGTGCTGCATGGTGAAGGACAGTGATGGTGCTGCATGGTGAAGGACAGTGATGGTGCTGCAAGGTGAAGGACAGTGATGGTGCTGCATGGTGAAGGACAGTGACGGTGCTGCATGGTGAAGGACAGTAACGGTGCTGCATGGTGAAGGACAGTGATGGTGCTGCACGGTGAAGGACAGTGACGGTGCTGCATGGTGAAGGACAGTGACGGTGCTGCATGGTGAAGGGCAGTTACGGTACTGCATGGTGAAGGACAGTGATGGTGCTGCATGGTGAAGGACAGTGATGGTACTGCATGGTGAAGGACAGTGACGGTGCTGCATGGTGAAGGACAGTGATGGTGCTGCATGGTGAAGGACAGTGATGGTACTGCATGGTGAAGGACAGTGACGGTGCTGCATGGTGAAGGACAGTGATGGTACTGCATGGTGAAGGACAGTGACGGTGCTGCATGGTGAAGGACAGGGATGGTGCTGCATGGTGAAGGACAGTGATGGTGCTGCATGGTGAAGGGCAGTGATGATGCTGCATGGTGAAGGACAGTGATGGTACTGCATGGTGAAGGACAGTGACGATGCTGCATGGTGAAGGACAGTGATGGTGCTGCATGGTGAAGGACCGTGATGGTGCTGCATGGTGAAGGACAGTGATGGTGCTGCATGGTGAAGGACAGCGATGGTGCTGCATGGTGAAGGACAGTGATGGTACAGGATGGTGAAGGACAGTGACGGTGCTGCATGGTGAAGGGCAGTTACGGTACTGCATGGTGAAGGACAGTGATGGTGCTGCATGGTGAAGGACAGTGATGGTACTGCATGGTGAAGGACAGTGATGGGGCTGCATGGTGAAGGACAGTGATGGTGCTGCATGGTGAAGGACAGTGATGGTGCTGCATGGTGAAGGACAGTGATAGTGCTGCATGGTGAAGGACAGTGATGGTGCTGCATGGTGAAGGACAGTGATGGTGCTGCATGGTGAAGGACAGTGATGGTGCTGCATGGTGAAGGACAGTGATGGTGCTGCAAGGTGAAGGACAGTGATGGTGCTGCATGGTGAAGGACAGTGACGGTGCTGCATGGTGAAGGACAGTAACGGTGCTGCATGGTGAAGGACAGTGATGGTGCTGCATGGTGAAGGACAGTGACGGTGCTGCATGGTGAAGGACAGTGACGGTGCTGCATGGTGAAGGGCAGTTACGGTACTGCATGGTGAAGGACAGTGATGGTGCTGCATTGTGAAGGACAGTGATGGTACTGCATGGTGAAGGACAGTGACGGTGCTGCATGGTGAAGGACAGTGATGGTGCTGCATGGTGAAGGACAGTGATGGTACTGCATGGTGAAGGACAGTGACGGTGCTGCATGGTGAAGGACAGTGATGGTACTGCATGGTGAAGGACAGTGACGGTGCTGCATGGTGAAGGACAGTGATGGTGCTGCATGGTGAAGGACAGTGATGGTGCTGCATGGTGAAGGGCAGTGATGATGCTGCATGGTGAAGGACAGTGATGGTACTGCATGGTGAAGGACAGTGACGGTGCTGCATGGTGAAGGACAGTGATGGTGCTGCATGGTGAAGGACCGTGATGGTGCTGCATGGTGAAGGACAGTGATGGTGCTGCATGGTGAAGGACAGCGATGGTGCTGCATGGTGAAGGACAGTGATGGTACAGGATGGTGAAGGACAGTGACGGTGCTGCATGGTGAAGGACAGTGACGGTGCTGCATGGTGAAGGACAGTGACGGTGCTGCATGGTGAAGGGCAGTTACGGTACTGCATGGTGAAGGACAGTGATGGTGCTGCATGGTGAAGGACAGTGACGGTACTGCATGGTGAAGGACAGTGATGGTGCTGCATGGTGAAGGACAGTGACGGTGCTGCATGGTGAAGGACAGTGACGGTGCTGCATGGTGAAGGACAGTGACGGTGCTGCATGGTGAAGGGCAGTTACGGTACTGCATGGTGAAGGACAGTGATGGTACAGGATGGTGAAGGACAGTGACGGTGCTGCATGGTGAAGGACAGTGACGGTGCTGCATGGTGAAGGACAGTGACGGTGCTGCATGGTGAAGGACAGTGACGGTGCTGCATGGTGAAGGACAGTGATGGTGCTGCATGGTGAAGGACAGTGATGGTGCTGCATGGTGAAGGACAGTGACGGTGCTGCATTGTGAAGGACAGTGATGGTGCTGCATGGTGAAGGACAGTGATGGTGCTGCATGGTGAAGGACAGTGATGGTGCTGCATGGTGAAGGACAGTGACGGTACTGCATGGTGAAGGACAGTGATGGTGCTGCATGGTGAAGGACAGTGACGGTGCTGCATGGTGAAGGACAGTGACGGTGCTGCATGGTGAAGGACAGTGACGGTGCTGCATGGTGAAGGGCAGTTACGGTACTGCATGGTGAAGGACAGTGATGGTACAGGATGGTGAAGGACAGTGACGGTGCTGCATGGTGAAGGACAGTGACGGTGCTGCATGGTGAAGGACAGTGACGGTGCTGCATGGTGAAGGACAGTGACGGTGCTGCATGGTGAAGGACAGTGACGGTGCTGCATGGTGAAGGGCAGTTACGGTACTGCATGGTGAAGGACAGTGATGGTGCTGCATGGTGAAGGACAGTGACGGTACTGCATGGTGAAGGACAGTGATGGTGCTGCATGGTGAAGGACAGTGATGGTGCTGCATGGTGAAGGACAGTGACGGTGCTGCATGGTGAAGGACAGTGACGGTGCTGCATGGTGAAGGACAGTGACGGTGCTGCATGGTGAAGGACAATGACGGTGCTGCATGGTGAAGGACAGTGACGGTGCTGCATGGTGAAGGGCAGTTACGGTACTGCAAGGTGAAGGACAGTGATGGTGCTGCATGGTGAAGGACAGTGATGGTACTGCATGGTGAAGGACAGTGACGGTGCTGCATGGTGAAGGACAGTGACGGTGCTGCATGGTGAAGGACAGTGACGGTGCTGCATGGTGAAGGACAGTGACGGTGCTGCATGGTGAAGGGCAGTTACGGTACTGCAAGGTGAAGGACAGTGATGGTGCTGCATGGTGAAGGACAGTGATGGTACTGCATGGTGAAGGACAGTGACGGTGCTGCATGGTGAAGGACAGTGACGGTGCTGCATGGTGAAGGACAGTGACGGTGCTGCATGGTGAAGGACAGTGATGGTGCTGCATGGTGAAGGACAGTAATGGTGCTGCATGGTGAAGGACAGTGATGGTGCTGCATGGTGAAGGACAGTGATGGTGCTGCATGGTGAAGGACAGTACTGGGCCACACTACCCTGTAGGATTGATCACACTCTCCCACCAAGAATGCAACATGACGAACAACCATCTTATTTAACAATTGAGAAAATTCAACCCATAATTGTGTTTAGGTTGTAGTTTATATTACTATGAACACCATACCACAAAGATTGCCGTTCTGAGCAATTAGATTGTAGAACATTGTACTATTCACTTTTTAGAGTCAGAAAAATTAAGGTAAAGAGATACCTAAATATTCCTAGGCCTAGTATATCATACATATGTATTATATTAGGCTTCTGATATCGCGTATATGGTCTAAGAAGTTCATGTTACGTTATTGAAGTTTGTCTTTGCAAAATACGTAGAAAACAGTTTTCCGGTTTGTCAACTCAATAGTGACAACTTCTACTTTCTAATTTTCGTTGTACGACCATATATACTATGGTCCTCATTGTCACTATAAGTACTAACAAAACCGGAGGATGGTGCTGGAAGAATAAATAAAAACCCTGGAAACATGTACAATGAAATAATAAATAAAAAATTTTAATTTATGAAAAGGAATTCAGACAATTCGTTGAAAACGATAACACAACCGAAATCCCATCAAGAGGCGAGTTCTCACAATGACCAACTAATCGAAATTAAATACCTTATATAAGGAACTAATATAAAATAGGTCATACAGTGTGTTCCGGGGACTTAAGTGGTGACTGGTTGGTGAGATGAGCCACAGGTGTCTGCTACACATTCCCCCAGACTACCTTCCATAACCAACGTAGGCTCATACTTCACTACATTCACTTCACTGCTTCAGAAAAATGTAGACAAAGTAACTAAAATTCACTCCATAAGCAACACCAGTTTAAAGACACGAGAAAAACATGAGAATTCAGGTCCTGTAGGACCTATTGATTCTGTGAGCTCCCATGAGCCACGCACCAAACACCACACACGTGCCCCAAGCCAGCAGCTACACAATTGTGCAAGCAAACAATTAAATTACGTTATCAAAATGAACCCCGCCGAGTTGGAATAGTTTTTCCTATTTTTTTGTATGACCAGTCTGCCTTGTTTATTGGGTTCAGAGTCGTAATCCCTCAGCCGGGAATTATGTTGAAAATTTTCACTGTTAGTGTATATATCTATACTATACGAGAATGCCTGTCTGGTTGTCTGGTCGAGGCTGGAGGCCACACAGTGGGGCCTTCCCTAACCCCATTTGGAAGAGGGAATGGTCTGGGGTACGGGATGAACATAGGTTCACCCGAATTCCAAAGGAAACAGCGTGCCGGTGCCACACTGTTCCCGTTTGTTTCCCTTCAGACCGCCTGGACAGTTTTTGGCCCTGCCTGCCAGCTACACAGCTAAATGTTTTGGAAAAAAATGTTTCCTTATACTAATATGTATCATTATTCACCGAGTTTGAGGAAATTAGCAAATTTCCTGCTGTCAATAATTTGCACGTACTCACAAAATATACCATTCTTCTGCAGCATATGTGGTTTCTTAAGACAAGGCACCTTACCAGAGTAAGGGGTAACTATTCTTTACCAGAGTAAGGGGTAACTATTCTTTACCAGGGTAAGGGGTAACTATTCTTTACCAGGGTAAGAGGTAACTATTCTTTACCAGGGTAAGGGGTAACTATTCTGTACCGAGTAAGGGGCAACTATTCTTTACCAGGGTAAGGGGCACGTATTCATATTTTAGTATCTCACACTACTAAGCTGCTCCCACTGACGACCACCCACACATTAGACAATTATATTTTTTATTAGAGAGAAACAGACAAACCGAGACAGAGAGAGGCAGAGAATAATTTAAAATATAATTTCAAATGGAATGAAACCGACAGCCCCAGACCAAAGATTGGAATTCATTATTCAGTACAGAACAAAATGGACCGCTGATTTAATACTTATGAACAGCCACCCCCCCCCCCTAAAATACAACCCTCTCCAAAAAGCCAACGTGATGTACCAATATATATGCCACAATGAAGGATGTCACCTTCGATCTGCTCATACTTTTATGACCACCACAAAGCTTACGAGAAGACCTCCCAGAAACAGGTTGGTGCCCCTAGAAACCGTATGCGAAGTGTACATAAAATTACACTCACTAGGAACATGCTAGTGGATAATACAACACTCTCTAAGAACATGCTAGTGGATAATACAACACTCTCTAAGAACATGCTAGTGGATAATACAATCCTGGCATCCACCACTGACCAAAGAAGACTGCAAATACTGGAAGTTATTCCCATAAGATAAAAAAGACCCACACTACATATACACAGTAACAACCCCAATATCTTACCTACCCCTTGGACCCAGACCTCACCACACAACACCGGATAACGACGACATCTGTACCCAGTTCTCCCTGCCCACAGCCTTGCCATGTGTTTGATTGGCATCCATCAAATATTCTTCTATTTCTTGCCATATGTTTGATTACCCCCTATATTCTTTTGACCTTTCACCTTATCCCACGCAACTTCACTTCTCTTCCACAGGAATTTAAGAAAAGTTTACACCTTTTGCATTTATTCATTTCCCTGACGACGTTTCTTACCTGAAGAAGTTCCAGATAGTCACAGGCCTGCTCCTGTGCCAGGTAAGTCCACTACTTGCTCACAATAGCCCGTGCTACTTGGAACTTTTTGGTCCCGACAAGCAGTATCTAAAAGAACAAAAACATCAACAACAACAACAACATGTTCCAGAATGGAACTAAATGTTGTAGAAAATAAACGCTCTCATTATCACTGGAAATGATTTACCATGAAGTTCAGTTACTTGATTTCTCCTCTTAATCTCCAGTGGAAGAAATTAGTAGCATAGAAAGGTATATGTATATATATATATATATATATGTATATATATATATATATTGTGACGATAATCTCCTTCAAGAGATTGAGCCTGCTCTTCCCTCCAAAATTACGTCTTCACAACTATATAAAAGACTATGGAAGAAATGTCCAACAACGACAACAAACACCAGCAAGGCTTGCCAGGGTGAGCAGAAACGTATGCAACCAGCCACCTGTTCGAACTCCAACCACCAAACTACCCGTTGATCGCTACGACTCCGCTGATTGGTCGCCGGTCTGGCTGCACCTGCACTCGCCCCCCCAATACTACCCGATGTCTGGGGTCGCCCCAACATCAGTCTTCAGAATGTTCCGTGCTTTCGTAGCCAGCACACCTCCCAGCTAGACTCTAGAGTGTACTGAGAGAGGTGGTGGCTTTAAGCCAATATTCCAGCACCTCCCACTTACTGTTGTATTGCACTTCTTGTTATTTTGCCTTAACGTAACTTTTCATTTTGTCATTTAAGTATTCTTATTATTTTGATTCATTGATTTTATTATACATATTTGTTTGTGCATTATTTTCATGTTTTGATTTATTTAACGTAATTAAAATTTCATTGTTAAAGTTTACTTGTGTTTTGTGTGTCTTCTCCTTACCTTACCACAGACGAAGTTCCAGTTTTTCTATTTTTTTTTATAACTATGTGACGAGGCCATACCCCTAGCCTTAAACAGCCGAACACCAACGCGTTACCGTCACAAGTTATATGGGGGCCTGTCCGGGAGCCTCACTCAGGTACTGGTGCCAAGTGGTAATTTATGGTAAGCGTATTTAACTCTGTTAACGTAGCTTTACTATTTTTCATTCAATTTCATTTTTTATAAGGTGCGGTGTATTGTGCATTACGAGAGTAACATATAGTGAAGGTGAGACAACTTTGGATTACGTGGTGACTGTAGGCCTCAGTCATACTCTTAATTGGTCATCTCTCCCTCCATGTTATTACTCGTATTTACCATCTATGTCCCTTGAATATTTCTCATTCTGACAGATCATCATATTGGTACCCTGGTACTGTGGTCTGCCCCGGGTCAAGAGTACCCAATCTTCTGCAATCTGACTGTAGGAGGACAAAGAGGGCCATAGTTCCTCTAGCTCGAACTTTAGTTGCTGAATTGGGACCTCAGCAGCAGTTCTCGTCACCAGTTGACACCTCGCACCCCTACACGTCAGTCAGAGATGATGATACATACAACGGTAGGGAATTAGCTTATTTTTTCAGAGCACAAAAGTTCGCTAATTCTGTAAGTATCATATTAAATTCAGTAGGAAAAACTTGCTTTATGTCCTTTAGAGACTTGGCAAGGTATGCCTACATCCTTGGACTACCAATTTTACTTTTGAAGCATTTAACTGTTTCATTTGTTTTCGAAACTTTCTTTCATTTGTTAGTAGGATTTTCTTGCCCTTATTCTCTTACATGAGTACCGGGTACAAGATTTCCTGCGCCCTTGATTTAATTTAATCATTTAATATCTTTCACTTAACGTTAATTGTTAAAGATCACACAGGATAGGTACCAGTTGCCACGTTGTCCTGTTTCTGACATTTCATTATTGAACATTCGTGTACCTTTATTTGCTAATTTCACCATGTTTCGTCTCCAAACTTTCCGTGCAAATCCAGCAGGTGAAATAGGGACTTTGAGTCGTGCCAAGAGGACTGAACTACAAACTCTTGCACATGAGTATCAACTAGAAGTTCCCTACCAAGCCAACAAAAATGACCTACACAACCTGTTGCTGGATTACTATTTAGAGCAAGGTAAGATAGACTCTGAAACTCATGAAACTTACTATATTGCAGAGAAAACTGACTTGGCAACGATGAAACTTAAACTAGAGCTGGCCAAGATTGAACGTGAGCAGCAAAGAGAAGCAGCTGCCATACGAAGGGAAGAGCACGAACGCGAAGCTGCCTTGAGGAGAGACGAACAAGAACGCGAAGCTGCCTTGAGGAGAGAAGAACACGAACGCGAGGTCGCATTACTCCGTGAACGTGAAAGAGTACAGCTTGAAACAAAACAACGCGAGTTGGAAATACAACGCGAACATGACAAGCAACAAGCAACTCTGGCTCTAGAGTGTCGTCAACGTGAAATCGCCTTGGAAACTTCACACTTCACTCAACGCCAGCAAGCTACTGCAAATCTTCCCGTCAGTTTTAATATATCACATGCAAGTAAGTTAATGCCATCCTTTGTAGAAGCAGAAGTTGATGTGTTTTTTACCACCTTTGAAACCCTTGCTAATCAACTCAGTTGGCCTGTCGACCAATGGGCCACACTTCTCAGAGTCCATCTTACAGGTAGAGCTGCAGTCACACTCAGTACTTTGGCGTCTGAGAATGACTACTACACTCTGAAACAAGCAGTGTTGGACGCCTACCTCCTCTCTACTGAAAGTTATAGAAGGAAATTCCGTGACCACCTGAAGGCAAGTACCACTACCTTCCTCGAGTTTGCTAACACGAAACGGAGGTATTTCATGAAATGGCTGGAAGCAGCACATGTCTCTACTTTTACAGAACTCGTGAACCTGATGCTTGTTGAAGAATTCTTGAGACGTGTGCCGCCTCCTGTCCGCCTCTACTTAGCAGATAAAGAAGAAACCGACTACCTGAAGTGTGCTAAGTCGGCTGACACTTACAGCCTCATCCACCGGCTGACACCTGAACCATCCTCCAGTAAGAAGTCGTGGTACAGTTACGAGAAGGTGAGCCCCGATCAAGCTGGTTCACAACTGTACTGCAAGTATTGTAGACTCTATGGACATACCATAGACAAGTGTGGTAAGTCTCAATACAAGGGATCCACTGACCAACAACGACCCAAACCAACTCCTCCTAAGTCCGGTAAGCCTGTGATGAATGTTGGTGTTGATGTTAATGATCTTTCTCTTTTCAGTAACCACCTGTATACTGGAACTGTCTCTGCCAACGGTTCAAATCCGGAGGGACGTTTCAAATTGAAGATCTTGAGGGACACAGCGGCTCTACAATCGATCATCTTGAAGTCGGCTGTGCCCAACATAGTCTACACCGGGGAAACGGTCTTCATCACTGACCTCACTGCTACTACTCCATACCCTCTCGCCAGAGTCCACCTGGATTGTCCCTACGTGAACGGGGAAGTCCAAGTCGCCGTCAGGGAAAAGCCTTTTCCCATGCCTGGAGTGCAACTTCTCCTAGGCAACGACTTGGCAGAAGACCTGCAACCAACCAACCTGATCGTCATGGACAGACCCCAGGTGTGTAACTCTGTGCCAAGTAACCCTATTCTCGAGTATGTTCCAGCAGAGGTTCAAGAGAGTGATGAAGTTTCTCCTCCGGTTCTCGTGACCACCCGTGCACAAGCCGCACGTCCACAGCCAGCTGACTCTACTGCTACCGCTGTCCCTCAAGACCCTCAGAAACTACCCCCGCATCTGACCAAGTTGGAGTTCCGTAAGTTGCAGAGGGAAGATCTTACTTTAACACCATTGTTTTTCCAGGCTGAGACTCAACCCGACAGTATTCCTGGGTTCTTCCTAGAGAACGACTTGCTCTACCGCAGATATAGACCCAGTAAACTGAAGGAGGAGGACGATTGGGCCAACACCGAACAACTTGTGATTCCCACCAGCCTGCGGCCCACTATTCTACACCTGGCCCACGGAGCATTCTCCCACTACGGCTTCAACAAGACTTACCATGGGATTCGTCAAGACTACTACTGGCCAGGTATGGTAAACAACGTCAAACAGTACGTAAAACAGTGTCATACATGTCAGATGGCAGGCAAACCGAACGTCTCCATTCCCAGAGCACCACTGATTCCCATACAGGTGCCTGCGGAACCTTTCCACAGACTCATAATAGACTGTGTTGGTCCTTTACCTCGGACCAGTTCAGGTAACGCCTACATCCTAACCATCCTGTGTCCTACCACCAGATTTCCCATAGCAGTTCCAGTGAAGAACATCACGGCTGCTACGGTTATCAAACATCTATTGAAGATCTTCACTCAATACGGATTTCCCAGGGAGATTCAAAGTGACTGTGGCACCAACTTCACCAGTGATCTCTTCAAAAGGACACTGGAGGAGTTCAACATCAAACAGGTATTGTCCAGCCCCTATCATCCTGCTTCACAGGGTTCTCTTGAACGTAGTCATCAGACCATCAAAGCACTCTTGAAAAAGTTTTGTAGTGAAACCTCAAAGGATTGGGATAAGCAGATTGACCTAATAATGTGTATTTTCAGAAGTCTCCCCAATGAGTCCCTAGGAGTATCTCCTTATGAGATGCTCTACGGCCGTAAGTGCCGTACTCCCCTTAAGGCTTTCAAAGACTCTCTCAGAGATGCCACCTTCAGTGAGCATCAGAATGTGCCCCAGTTTCTTCAAAACCTTCAGCACATTCTAGAGAGAGTCCACCGCTTTGCCCATGATAATCTATTGAAAGCCCAGGTGAGAATGAAGACTCATTACGACCAGACCAGCAAAGTAAGAAAATTCAAGCCGGGAGACTTCGTCCTTGCTTATTTCCCTATCCCAGGTTCACCTTTACAAAACAGATTTTCAGGACCCTACTGCGTCAAAGAGTGCAGGAATAATAATAATTATGTGATAGAGACTCCAGATAGGCGGCGGAAGACCCAGCTGTGCCACGTCAACCTCCTGAAGCAATATAATGGTACTCCTCCCACTGTCTTGATTAACTATTCCACATTCACAGAACCCTACATCCACAGTGAGACCTTCCCAGCTTCTCCTCCCGAAAGCACTGACAAGGAGTCGGCGCCTTCTAATTCCAAAATCCTTAATGATCTTCCCAAATGCTTTCAGGATAATACTCGTGCTCCTATGCCCTCTTCTAATTCCACTCTCACCTCGTCAGATAAGCCCTTCATCCTCCATGTCGACGCCAATGGTACCGACGTGGGTGGTGTCGTGATGCAGCAACGAGGCGAGAAGAATACACTTGTCAGCGACTACTGCTACAAGGATCTACGGAACAATTGGCAAGGAGCTACTCTTCCTCATCCTGAAGCTTCAGCACTTCACTCCACACCTGAAAAGTGCTCGGTCCACCATCAATACGGACCACACCACCCTACACCTCCTGCAGCACGCCCACTTCTCATCTCAACGTCTTCTACTATGGGCTTGCTACCTGCAGAAATTCAACCTGGAGACACGCTATATCAAGGGTTCTGACAACACCATAGCCGATGCCCTCTCCAGAGTTTATGAAGTAGAAGCGACTCCATCCATTACTCCACCACATAACGACGTACTTCTTCCAGAACCGCAGGCTTCGGGGGAGAGTTGTGACGATAATCTCCTTCAAGAGATTGAGCCTGCTCTTCCCTCCAAAATTACGTCTTCACAACTATATAAAAGACTATGGAAGAAATGTCCAACAACGACAACAAACACCAGCAAGGCTTGCCAGGGTGAGCAGAAACGTATGCAACCAGCCACCTGTTCGAACTCCAACCACCAAACTACCCGTTGATCGCTACGACTCCGCTGATTGGTCGCCGGTCTGGCTGCACCTGCACTCGCCCCCCCAATACTACCCGATGTCTGGGGTCGCCCCAACATCAGTCTTCAGAATGTTCCGTGCTTTCGTAGCCAGCACACCTCCCAGCTAGACTCTAGAGTGTACTGAGAGAGGTGGTGGCTTTAAGCCAATATTCCAGCACCTCCCACTTACTGTTGTATTGCACTTCTTGTTATTTTGCCTTAACGTAACTTTTCATTTTGTCATTTAAGTATTCTTATTATTTTGATTCATTGATTTTATTATACATATTTGTTTGTGCATTATTTTCATGTTTTGATTTATTTAACGTAATTAAAATTTCATTGTTAAAGTTTACTTGTGTTTTGTGTGTCTTCTCCTTACCTTACCACAGACGAAGTTCCAGTTTTTCTATTTTTTTTTATAACTATGTGACGAGGCCATACCCCTAGCCTTAAACAGCCGAACACCAACGCGTTACCGTCACAATATATATATATATATATATATATATATATATATATATATATATATATATATATATATATATATATATATATATATATATATATATATATATATATATATACTCTACCACTCATGGTTCAGTGGTAGAGTATGAGACCACTGATGGTACAATTCTAGGGGCAACTGATGTACAGTGGTAGAGTATGGGACCACTGATGGTAGAGTGGTAGAGTATGGGACCACTGATGGTACAGTGGTAGGGTATGGGACCACTGATGGTACAGTGGTAGGGTATGGGACCACTGATGGTACAGTGGTAGGGTATGGGGCAACTGATGGTACAGTGGAAGAGTATGGGACCAGTGATGGTACAGTGGAAGAGTATGGGGTACAGTGGTATAGAATAGGGTCACTGATGGTACAATGGTAGAGTATGGGACCACTGATGGTACAGTGGTAGTGTATGGGGCAACTGATGGTACAGTGGAAGAGTATGGGACCAGTGATGGTACAGTGGAAGAGTATGGGACCAGTGATGGTACAATAGTTGTGTATGGGGCAACCGATGGTACAGTAGTAGAGTATGGGGCCACTGATGGTACAATGATAGAGTATGGGGCCACTGATGGTACAGTGGTAGACTATGGGGCAACCGATGGTACAATGGTAGTGTATGGGGCCAATGGTGGTACAATGGCAGTTTATGGGGCCACTGATAGAACAGCGGTAGAGTATGGGATCACTAATGGTACAGTGGTAGAGAATGGGGAAACTGTTGGTACAATGGTAGAGAAAGGGGCCACTTATGGTACAGTGGTAGAGTATGGGACCACTGGTGGTACAATGGTAGAGTATGAGACCACTGATGGTACAGTAGTAGTGTATGATGCCACTGATGATACCGTGGTAGAGTTTGCGGCCACTGATGGTACAATGGTATAATATGGGGCCCCTGATGGTACAATCGTAGAGTATGGGGCCACTGATTGAACATTGGTAGAGTATGGGAACACTGGTGATTCAATGGTAGAGTATGAGGCCACTGATGGTACAGTGGTAGAGTATGGGGCCACTGTTGGTACAATGGTAGTGTATGGGACCACTGAGGGAACAGTGGTAGTGTATAAGGGCCTCTAATGGTACAGTGGTAGAGTATGGGGCCACTGATGGTACAATGGTAGAGTATGGGGCCCCTGATGGTACAATGGTAGAGTATGGGGCCCGTGATCATACAATGGAAGAGTATGGTGCCACTGATGGTACAATGGTATATTATTGGGACCCTGATAGTTAAGTGGTAGTGTATTGGACCACTGATGGTTCAGTGTTAGTGTATTGGTGTATAGTATCCTATACACTTTATAGGATATTCTATCCTATAAAGAGTGTATAGTATTCTATACACTCCCACTGTACCAATACAGTGGTAGTGTATAAGACAATCAGTATATAGGACCTGTAGTGTATAGGACCTGTAGTGTATAGGTCCCTATACACTACCACTGAAGTGTACCCTTATACACTACTGTGGTACTGTATAAAGGCCACTGATGGTACAATGGTACAGTATGGGGCCACTGATGATACAATGGTACAGTATGGGGCCACTGATGGTACAATGGTACAGTATGGGACCACTGATCGTACAGTGGTAGAGTATGGGACCACTGATGGCAAAGTGGTAGAGTATGAGGCCACTGATGGTACAGTGGTAGAGTATGGGGCCACTGATGGTACAGTGGTAGAGTATGGGGCTACTGATCGTACAGTGGTAGAGTATGGGGCCACTGATAGTACAGTGGTAGAGTATAGGCCACTGATTTTACAGTGGTAGACAATGGGGCCACTGATGGTACAATGGTAGAGTATGGGGCCACTGATGGTACAGTGGTAGAGTATGGGGCCACTGATGGTACAGTTGTTGAGTATGGGGCTACTGATGGTACGGTGATACCTGCTTGATGGGGTTCTGGGAGTTCTTCTACTCCCCAAGCCCGGCTCGAGGCCAGGCTTGGGGGAGTAGCCTCTCGACTTGTGAGAGTTTGATCCACCAGGCTGTTGCTTGAAGCGGCCCGCAGGGCCACGTACCCACCACAGCCCGGCTGATCCGGAACTTCTCTTAGAAAACCGTCCAGTTTTCTCCTGAAGATGTCCACGTTTGTTCCGGCAATATTTCTTATAGTCGCTAGGAGGTCGTTGAACAACCGCGGACCTCTGATGTTTGTGCAATGTTCTCTGATTATGCCTATAGCACCTCTGCTCTTCACTGGTTCAGTCTTGCATTTTCTTCTATATCGTTCACTCCAGTACGTTGTTATTTTACTGTGTAAATTTGGGACCTGGCCCTCCAGTATTTTCCATGTGTATATTATTTGGTATCTCTCTCGTCTCCTTTCTAGAGAGTACATTTGGAGAGCTTTGAGACGATGCCAATAATTTAGGTGTTTTATCTTGTCTAGGCGTGCCGTATATGTTCTCTGTATTCCCTCTATTTCAGTAATCTCTCCTGCTCTGAAGGGGGAAGTGAGTACTGAGCAGTACTCGAGACGGGACAACGCAAGTGACTTAAAGAGTACAACCATTGTGATGGGATCCCTAGATTTGAAAGTTCTCGTAATCCATCCTATCATTTTTCTGGCTGACGCAATATTTGCTTGGTTATGCTCCCTAAACGTTAGATGGTCGGACATCATTATTCCCAAATCCTTGACATGCTGTTTTTCTACTATGGGACGATTCGATTGTGTTTTGTACTCTGTATAATGTTTCAGATCCTCATTTTTGCCGTACCTGAGTAACTGAAATTTATCACTGTTAAACATCATGTTATTTTCTGCTGCCCAATCGAAAACTTTGTTGACATCTGCTTGTAATTTTTCAATGTCTTCAGCAGAGGTAATTTTCATGCTGATTTTTGTGTCTTCTGCGAAGAATGACACGAAGCTGTGACGTGTATTTTTGTCTACATCTGATATGAGAATAAGGAACAGTAGTGGTGCAAGGACTATACCATGAGGTACGGAGCATTTAACTGCGCTTGGACTCGATTTTATTTGACTGTTACTCTTTGTGTTCTGTTCGACAGGAAATTGAGTATCCAGCGTCCTACTTTTCCAATTATTCCCATTGACCTCATTTTGTGTTCTATCACCCCATGGTCACATTTGTCGAACGCCTTTGCAAAGTCTGTGTATACAACATCTGCATTTTGCTTTTCTTCTAGGGCTTCTGTGATTTTGTCATAGTGGTTGAGTAACTGTGACAGACAGGATCTTCCCGCTCTAAATCCATGTTGTCCTGGGTTGTGCAACTCATTGTTTTCCATAAAACTAGAAATTTGATTCCTAATCACTCTTTCAAACACTTTTATTATGTGTGATGTTAGTGCAACTGGCCTATAATTTTTTGCAAAGGCTTTACTCCCCCCCTTGTGCGAAGGAGCTATATCTGCAGATTTAAGTGCTGCTGGTATCTCCCCTGTATCTAGGCTCTTTCTCCATGTTACGCTGTGTGCTCACGCTACTGGTACTTTACATTTCTTTATGAATATTGAATTCCATGAGTCAGGCCCTGGAGCTGAGTGCATAGGCATATTGTCAATTTCTCGATCAAAGTCTTCCGAGTTTGTGGTAATATCCGTTATATTATCTGCAGCTTGAATGTCATTCATAAAGAAGCTGTCTGGGTCATCAACTTTCATGTTGTTTATTGGTGTGCTAAACATGGCCTCATACTGGCTTCTTAGAATGTCACTAATCTCTTTGTTGTCCTTTGTATACGTACCTTCAGTTGTAATTAACGGTCCAATACTGGTCGATGTTTTTTATTTTGATTTTAGGATTTTTTTTTATCTCTTGTATAGCTTTCTGCTCCAATTCCATTTCCTCGGACTCATATGATCACTTCAACGTTTGTTCTATTTCTTCGATCTCCCTGCTTAGGTTTATTTTCCTTGCTTGTGATAGTTGTGTCTGCCGAAGCATTTTCGTTATTTTTTTCCTTCTCCTGTACAGTCGTCTGCGTTCTCTTTCTAGAGTGGTCCTCTTTCTGCCCCTCCTCACAGGTACGTGCTTCAAGCACACCTTGTACGCTTCAGCTGTCAGTTGAGCTATTTCCTGTGTGGGAGATTTGTCGCTTAGGACCGTCTCCCATTGAATGGTTGCAAGGTTTACATTTATTTTTCCCAGTCTATCCTCTTATTGTTGAAATTGAATTGATTGAATACTCCCTCTCGCTTGTTGGGTCTCTTAGACCTACTATCGTTATTTATGCTAGTTCGCACTTCAATGAGCTTATATTCTGAGTATGTACTATCTGAGATTGTAATGTCTCTGATTAGTTCATCATTGTTTGTGAATAACAAGTCTAGTGTGTTTTCGTTTCAAGTTGGTTCTGTAATCTGTTGATTGAGCGAGAATTTGTCACAGAATCTCAAAAGTTCTCTGACCTGTGGTTAGTTATTTCCAGCGTTATTCCCTGTTTATGATATTTGTGTTTGCCATTCTCCATCTTAGACTCGGTAAATTGAAATCTCCAAGGAAGATAATATCTGGAGCTGGGTTTGCTAGGTTGTCAACTATGTTCTCTATTTTGTGCATCTGCTCAATGAATTCCTCAACCGTTGTATCTGGCGGTTTATATATTAGAATAATAATTAGGTTTAGTTTCTCTACCTTAATTGCAAGTACCTCTACCACCTCATTAGTTGAGTTTAGTAGCTCTGTATATGCCAGGTCCTCTTTAATATACAGACCTACTACTTCATTTGACCTAGTTTTTCTATCACATCTATATAAATTATAATTTGGAATCCAGATTTCACAATCCATGTAATCTTTTGTATGAGTTTCCGTGAATGCCCCAAATATTGAGTTTGACTCTAATAGGAGGCCATTTATGAACTGAACTTTATTCCTTGACTTTGGCATTAAACCTTGAATGTTTGCAAATATGAATGATTGTCCATATTGTGTGTCACTTCTGGAAGGTTTTGGTAGTTCTCCCTCTTCTCTACCCTGACCCAGGGTGTGTTGTTGTGGCAATGGTTTGTCCAGTTTTGGAAGTGATACTGGGGAGCGTGGTAGTCTCTGTGTAGTTGGGGGTGTAGTATGTGTGGGCTTGATGACGAACCGTAGTCCAGTCTTGGGCATTTCCCCTCTCCATCCGTACTCCTCCCACGTTTCTGCCTGTCTGTTTCTCCCTCTGTTTCTGCCTGCCTCTAAAAAAGTTTCAGGGCTATTATATTGGACTTCCTCTCTTATATAGCGCGATGTCCCTCTGACGTGGAAATCGGGGCAATGAAGATCGTAGCATTTCCTGTCATTAACTGAGAGTTTGCATAGCTTAGGGTGAAAATATCTACACTGTATAAAATCGACATCTGCTTTTCCCTAACCAGTTTCGGCATATCCGTGGGTGCATGAATGAGCATCCCGTGCCTCTGGGCCCATATCAGCACTGTCCTTTTCATTAATACCTGCAAATATTTTCGTTTGTGATTGTATTCTTATCGTTTGTTCCCGTGCACGACTTGGCTACCTCTGTGTTTTTTGTTCCAACTTTCTCGTTTCTGCATTCATTCTCAATATTGCCTTTATCTTTCTCCTTGTTGCTTTCATCTTTCTCATTTGTGTTCTCATTCGTCTCATTTTTTTATCTCTTCATTCATACCACCAGTTTGCTCTACAATTCTGCCTTCATTTTTGTGGTAGAGTAAGGGGCCACTGATTGTACAGTGGTATAGTATGGGGACACTTGATGGTACAATGGTAGAGTATGGGACCACTGATGGTACGGTGGTAGAGTATGGGACCACTGATGGTACGGTGGTGGAGTATGGGGCCACTGATGATACGGTGGTAGAGTATGGGGCCACTGATGGTACAATGGTAGAGTATGGGACCACTGATTGAACAATTGTATAGTATGGGGCCACTGGTGGTAAAGTGGTAGAGTATGGGACCACTGATGGTACTGTGGTAGTGAATGGGGCCACTGATGGTACAGTGGTAGTGTATGGGGCCACTGATGATACTGTGGTAGTGTATGGGACCACTGATTGTACAATGGTAGAGTATGGGACTCCTAATGGATCAGTGTTAGAGTATGGGACCACTGATGGTACAGTAGTAGAATATGGGACAATTGATGGTACAGTGGTAGAATATGGGACCACTGATGGTACAAATTGTAGGGTCCACTGATGGTACAATTGTAGGGTCCATTGATGGTACAATTGTATGTTACACTGATGATACAATTGTAGGGTTGTCTGACTGTACAGTGGTAGAATATGGAACCACTGCTGGTACAGTGGTAAAGTATGAGGCCTTTGATAGTACAGTGGTAGAGTATGGGGCTACTGATGGTACAGTGGTAGAGTATGGGAGCACTGAAGGTATAGTGGTAGCGTATGGGACCAGTGATAGTACGATGGTAGAGTATGGGACCAGTGATAGTACGATGGTAGAGTATTGGACCACTGATGGTACAGTGGTAGTGTATTGGGCCACTGATGGTACAGTGGTAGTGTATGAGGCCATTGATGGTACAGTGGTAGAGTATTGTACCACTGACGGTACAATGGTAGAGTATGGGAACACTGACGGTACAGTGGTTGAGTATGGGGCCACTGATGGTACAGTAGTAGTGTTTGGGGCCACTGATTATACAGTGGTAGAGTATGGGACCACTGATGGTACAATGGAAGCGTATGGGACCACTGATGATACAATCTTAGAGAATTTGACCACTGATGGTACAGTGGTAGTCTATGGGGCCACTGAGGATACAGTGGTTGAGAATGGAACCACTGATGGTACAATCGTGGAGTATGGGGCTACTGATGGTACAGTGGTAGAGTATGGGGCCACTGATGGTACAATGGTAGAGTATGGGGCCCCTGATGGTACAATGGTAGAGTATGGGGCCCGTGATCATACAATGGAAGAGTATGGTGCCACTGATGGTACAATGGTATATTATTGGGCCCCTGATAGTTAAGTGGTAGTGTATTGGACCACTGATGGTTCAGTGTTAGTGTATTGGTGTATAGTATCCTATACACTTTATAGGATATTCTATCCTATAAAGAGTGTATAGTATTCTATACACTCCCACTGTACCAATACAGTGGTAGTATATAAGACAATCAGTATATAGGACCTGTAGTGTATAGGACCTGTAGTGTATAGGTCCATATACACTACCACTGAAGTGTACCCTTATACACTACTGTGGTACTGTATAGGGGCCACTGATGGTACAATGGTACAGTATGGGGCCACTGATGATACAATGGTACAGTATGGGGCCACTGATGGTACAATGGTACAGTATGGGACCACTGATCGTACAGTGGTAGAGTATGGGACCACTGATGGCAAAGTGGTAGAGTATGAGGCCACTGATGGTACAGTGGTAGAGTATGGGGCCACTGATGGTACAGTGGTAGAGTATGGGGCTACTGATCGTACAGTGGTAGAGTATGGGGCCACTGATAGTACAGTGGTAGAGTATAGGCCACTGATTTTACAGTGGTAGACAATGGGGCCACTGATGGTACAATGGTAGAGTATGGGGCCACTGATGGTACAGTGGTAGAGTATGGGGCCACTGATGGTACAGTTGTTGAGTATGGGGCTACTGATGGTACGGTGATACCTGCTTGATGGGGTTCTGGGAGTTCTTCTACTCCCCAAGCCCGGCTCGAGGCCAGGCTTGGGGGAGTAGCCTCTCGACTTGTGAGAGTTTGATCCACCAGGCTGTTGCTTGGAGCGGCCCGCAGGGCCACGTACCCACCATAGCCCGGCTGATCCGGAACTTCTCTTAGAAAACCGTCCAGTTTTCTCCTGAAGATGTCCACGTTTGTTCCGGCAATATTTCTTATAGTCGCTAGGAGGACGTTGAACAACCGCGAACCTCTGATGTTTGTGCAATGTTCTCTGATTATGCCTATAGCACCTCTGCTCTTCACTGGTTCAGTCTTGCATTTTCTTCTATATCGTTCACTCCAGTACGTTGTTATTTTACTGTGTAAATTTGTGACCTGGCCCTCCAGTATTTTCCATGTGTATATTATTTGGTATCTCTCTCGTCTCCTTTCTAGAGAGTACATTTGGAGAGCTTTGAGACGATGCCAATAATTTAGGTGTTTTATCTTGTCTAGGCGTGCCGTATATGTTCTCTGTATTCCCTCTATTTCAGTAATCTCTCCTGCTCTGAAGGGGGAAGTGAGTACTGAGCAGTACTCGAGACGGGACAACGCAAGTGACTTAAAGAGTACAACCATTGTGATGGGATCCCTAGATTTGAAAGTTCTCGTAATCCATCCTATCATTTTTCTGGCTGACGCAATATTTGCTTGGTTATGCTCCCTAAACGTTAGATGGTCGGACATCATTATTCCCAAATCCTTGACATGCTGTTTTTCTACTATGGTACGATTCGATTGTGTTTTGTACTCTGTATAATGTTTCAGATCCTCATTTTTGCCGTACCTGAGTAACTGAAATTTATCACTGTTAAACATCATGTTATTTTCTGCTGCCCAATCGAAAACTTTGTTGACATCTGCTTGTAATTTTTCAATGTCTTCAGCAGAGGTAATTTTCATGCTGATTTTTGTGTCATCTGCGAAGAATGACACGAAGCTGTGACGTGTATTTTTGTCTACATCTGATATGAGAATAAGGAACAGTAGTGGTGCAAGGACTATACCATGAGGTACGGAGCATTTAACTGCGCTTGGACTCGATTTTATTTGACTGTTACTCATTGTGTTCTGTTCGACAGGAAATTGAGTATCCAGCGTCCTACTTTTCCAATTATTCCCATTGACCTCATTTTGTGTTCTATCACCCCATGGTCACATTTGTCGAACGCCTTTGCAAAGTCTGTGTATACAACATCTGCATTTTGCTTTTCTTCTAGGGCTTCTGTGATTTTGTCATAGTGGTTGAGTAACTGTGACAGACAGGATCTTCCCGCTCTAAATCCATGTTGTCCTGGGTTGTGCAACTCATTGTTTTCCATAAAACTAGAAATTTGATTCCTAATCACTCTTTCAAACACTTTTATTATGTGTGATGTTAGTGCAACTGGCCTATAATTTTTTGCAAAGGCTTTACTCCCCCCCTTGTGCGAAGGAGCTATATCTGCAGATTTAAGTGCTGCTGGTATCTCCCCTGTATCTAGGCTCTTTCTCCATGTTACGCTGAGTGCTCGCGCTACTGGTACTTTACATTTCTTTATGAATATTGAATTCCATGAGTCAGGCCCTGGAGCTGAGTGCATAGGCATATTGTCAATTTCTCGATCAAAGTCTTCCGAGTTTGTGGTAATATCCGTTATATTATCTGCAGCTTGAATGTCATTCATAAAGAAGCTGTCTGGGTCATCAACTTTCATGTTGTTTATTGGTGTGCTAAACATGGCCTCATACTGGCTTCTTAGAATGTCACTAATCTCTTTGTTGTCCTTTGTATACGTACCTTCATTTGTAATTAACGGTCCAATACTGGTCGATGTTTTTTATTTTGATTTTAGGATTTTTTTTTATCTCTTGTATAGCTTTCTGCTCCAATTCCATTTCCTCGGACTCATATGATCACTTCAACGTTTGTTCTATTTCTTCGATCTCCCTGCTTAGGTTTATTTTCCTTGCTTGTGATAGTTGTGTCTGCCGAAGCATTTTCGTTATTTTTTTCCTTCTCCTGTACAGTCGTGTGCGTTCTCTTTCTAGAGTGGTCCTCTTTCTGCCCCTCCACACACGCACGTGCTTCAGGCACACCTTGTACGCTTCAGCTGTCAGTTGAGCTATTTCCTGTGTGGGAGATTTGTCGCTTAGGACCGTCTCCCATTGAATGGTTGCAAGGTTTACATTTATTTTTCCCAGTCGATCCTCTTATTGTTGAAATTGAATTGATTGAATACTCCCTCTCGCTTGTTGGGTCTCTTAGACCTACTACCGTTATTTATGCTAGTTCGCACTTCAATGAGCTTATATTCTGAGTATGTACTATCTGAGATTGTAATGTCTCTGATTAGTTCATCATTGTTTGTGAATAACAAGTCTAGTGTGTTTTCGTTTCAAGTTGGTTCTGTAATCTGTTGATTGAGCGAGAATTTGTCACAGAATCTCAAAAGTTCTCTGACCTGTGATTAGTTATTTCCAGCGTTATTCCCTGTTTATGATATTTGTGTTTGCCATTCTCCATCTTAGACTCGGTAAATTGAAATCTCCATGGAAGATAATATCTGGAGCTGGGTTTGCTAGGTTGTCAACTATGTTCTCTATTTTGTGCATCTGCTCTGTGAATTCCTCAACCGTTGTATCTGGCGGTTTATATATTAGAATAATAATTAGGTTTAGTTTCTCTACCTTAATTCCAAGTACCTCTACCACCTCATTAGTTGAGTTTAGTAGCTCTGTGTATGCCAGGTCCTCTTTAATATACAGACCTACTCCTCCATTTGACCTAGTTTTTCTATCACATCTATATAAATTATAATTTGGAATCCAGATTTCACAATCCATGTAATCTTTTGTATGAGTTTCCGTGAATGCCCCAAATATTGAGTTTGACTCTAATAGGAGGCCATTTATGAACTGAACTTTATTCCTTGACTTTGGCTTGAAACCTTGAATGTTTGCAAATATGAATGATTGTCCATATTGTGTGTCACTTCTGGAAGGTTTTGGTAGTTCTCCCTCTTCTCTACCCTGACCCAGGGTGTGTTGTTGTGGCAATAGTTTGTCCAGTTTTGGAAGTGATACTGGGGAGCGTTGTAGTCTCTGTGTAGTTGGGGGTGTAGTATGTGTGGGCTTGATGACGAACCGTAGTCCAGTCTTGCGCATTTCCCCCTCTCCATCCGTACTCCTGCCACGTTTCTGCCTGTCTGTTTCTCCCTCTGTTTCTGCCTGCCTCTAAAAAAGTTTCAGGGCTATTATATTGGACTTCCTCTCTTATATAGCGCTGTGTACCTCTGACGTGGAAATCAGGGCAATGAAGATCGTAGCATTTCCTGTCATTAACTGAGAGTTTGCATAGCTTAGGGTGAAAATATCTACACTCTGTATAAAATCGACATCTGCTTTTCCCTAACCAGTTTCGGCATATCCGTGGGTGCATGAATGAGCATCCCGTGCCTCTGGGCCCATATCAGCACTGTACTTTTCATTAATACCTGCAAATATTTTCGTTTGTGATTGTATTCTTATCGTTTGTACCCGTGCACGACTTGACTACCTCTGTGTTTTTTGTTCCAACTTTCTCGTTTCTGTATTCATTCTCAATATTGCCTTTATCTTTCTCCTTGTTGCTTTCATCTTTCTCATTTGTGTTCTCATTCGTCTCATTTTTTTATCTCTTCATTCATACCACCAGTTTGCTCTACAATTCTGCCTTCATTTTTGTGGTAGAGTATGGGGCCACTGATTGTACAGTGGTATAGTATGGGGACACTTGATGGTACAATGGTAGAGTATGGGACCACTGATGGTAGGGTGGTAGAGTATGGGACCACTGATGGTACGGTGGTGGAGTATGGGGCCACTGATTATACGGTGGTAGAGTATGGGGCCACTGATGGTACAATGGTAGAGTATGGGACCACTGATTGAACAATTGATTAGTATGGGGCCACTGGTGGTAAAGTGGTAGAGTATGGGACCACTGATGGTACTGTGGTAGTGAATGGGGCCACTGATGGTACAGTGGTAGTGTATGGGGCCACTGATGATACTGTGGTAGTGTATGGGACCACTGATTGTACAATGGTAGAGTATGGGACTCCTAATGGATCAGTGTTAGAGTATGGGACCACTGATGGTACAGTAGTAGAATATGGGACAACTGATGGTACAGTGGTAGAATATGGGACCACTGATGGTACAAATTGTAGGGTCCACTGATGGTACAATTGTAGGGTCCATTGATAGTACAATTGTATGTTACACTGATGGTACAATTGTAGGGTTGTCTGACTGTACAGTGGTAGAATATGGAACCACTGCTGGTACAGTGGTAAAGTATGAGGCCTTTGATAGTACAGTGGTAGAGTATGGGGCTACTGATGGTACAGTGGTAGAGTATGGGAGCACTGAAGGTATAGTGGTAGAGTATGGGACCAGTGATAGTACGATGGTAGAGTATGGGACCAGTGATAGTACGATGGTAGAGTATTGGACCACTGATGGTACAGTGGTAGTGTATTGGGCCACTGATGGTACAGTGGTAGTGTATGAGGCCATTGATGGTACAGTGGTAGAGTATTGTACCACTGACGGTACAATGGTAGAGAATGGGAACACTGACGGTACAGTGGTTGAGTATGGGGCCACTGATGGTACAGTAGTAGTGTTTGGGGCCACTGATTATACAGTGGTAGAGTATGGGACATCTAATGGTACAATGGAAGCGTATGGGACCACTGATGATACAATCTTAGAGAATTTGACCACTGATGGTACAGTGGTAGTCTATGGGGCCACTGAGGATACAGTGGTTGAGAATGGAACCACTGATGGTACAATCGTGGAGTATGGGACCACTGATGGTACAGTCGGAGATTATGGGACCACTGATGGTACAATGACTGTACAGTGGTAGAATATGGGACCACTGTTGGTACAGTGGTAGAGTATGGGACCACTGATGGTACAATGACTGTACAGTGGTAGAATATAGGACCACTGCTGGTACAGTGGTAGAGTATGGGGCCACTGATGGTAGAGTGGTAGTGTATGGGGCCACTGATGGTACAATGGAGTATGGGACCACTGATGGTACAATGGTAGCGTATAGGACCACTGATGGTACACTGGTAGTGTATCGGGCACCTGATGGTACAATAGTAGAGTATGGGACCACTGATGGTACAGTGGTAGAGTTTGCGGCAACTGATGGTACTGTGGCAGTGAATGGGGCCACTGATGGTACAGTGGTAGAGTATGGGACCACTGAAGGTACAGTGGTAAATAATTGGGCCACTGATCTTACTGTGGTAGAGTATGGGGCTATTGACGGTTCTGTTATAGAGTATGGGGCCACTAATGGTACAGTGGAAGAGTATGGTACCACTGATTATACAGAGGTAAAGTGTGGGGCCACTGATGGAAGAGTGGTAGAGTATGGGACCACTGATGGTACAATGGTAGAGTATGGGGCCACTGATGGTACAATGGTAGATTATAGGGATACTGAAGGTTAAATGGTAGAGTATGGACCACTGATGGTACAATAATAGAGTATAGGACCACTGATGGAACAATAGTTGAGTATGGGACCATTGATGGTACAGTGGTAGAGTATAGGGTCACTGATGGCACAGTGTAGAGTAAGGGGCCACTGATGGTACAGTGGTAGTGTATGGAACCACTGATGGTACAGAGGTAGTGTATGGGGCCACTGATGGTACAGTGGTAGTGTATGGGACCACTAATGGTACAGTGGTAGTGAATAAGGCCACTGATAGTACAGTGGAAGTGTATAGGGCCTTTAATGGTACAGTGGTAGTGTATGATACCGCTGATGGTACAGTTGTAGTGTATGGGGCCACTGATGGTACAGTTGTAGTGTATGGGAACTCTGATGGTACAATTGTAGGGTCCACTGATGGTACAATTGTAGGGTCCACTTATGGTACAATTATAGGGTCCACTGATGGTACAATTATAGGGTCCTATGACTGTACAGTGGTAGAATATGGAAGCACTGCTGGTACAGTGGAAGAGTATGAGGTCTTTGATAATACAGTGGTAGAGTATGGGACCACTGATTATACAATGGGAAATCATGGGGGGCCCTGGTGGTACAGGGGTACAGTATGGGGCATCTGATGGTACAGTGGTAGGGTATGGGGCCACTGATGGTACTGTGGTAGAGTATGAGGCCACTGATAGTACAATGATAGTGTATGGGACCACTGATGGTACAGTGGTAGTGTATGGGGCAACTGATGTTACAGTAGTATAGTACTGGGCCACTAATGGTACTGTGGTACAGTATGGGGGCATTTATGGTACAATGATAGTGTATGGGACCACTGATCGTACAGTGGTAGAATATGGGACCACTGATGTTACAATGACTGTACAGTGGTAGAATTTGGGACCACTGCTGGGACAGTGGTAGAGTATGGGGCCACTGATGGAACAGTGGTAGAGTATGGGACCACTGATGATACAATGGCAGAGTATGGGACCCCTGACGGTGCAGTGGTAGTGTCTGGGGCCACTGATGGTACAATAGAAGAGTATGGGACCACTGATAGTATAGTGGTAGAGTTTGCGGCAACTGATGGTACTGTGGTAGAGTATGGGGCAACTGATGGTACAGTGGTAGAATATGGGGCCATTGATGGTACAGTGGTAGAGTATGGGGCCATTTATGGTACAATGATAGTGTATGGGACCCCTGGTGGTACAGTGGTAGTGTATGGGGCAACTGATAGTACAGTGGTAATTTATGGGGCCACTGATGGTACAGTGGCAGAGTATGGGGGCCACTGATGGTATATTGGTAGAGTATGGGGCCACTGATGGTACAATGGTAGAGTATGATGCTACTGATGGTACAATGGTAGAGTACACGGCCACTAATGGTACAGTGGTAGAGTATGGGGCCACTGATTATACAGTGGTAGAGTATGGGGCAACTGATGGTACAGTCGTAGAGTATGGGGCCATAGATGGTACAGTGGTAGAGTATGGGGCTACTGATGGTACAATGGTAGAGTATGGGCCCACTGATAGTACGATGGTTGAGTATTGGACCACTGATGGTACAGTGGTAGTGTATTGGACCACTGATAGTACAGTGGTAGTGTATTGGACCACTGAATGTACACTGGTAGTGTGTGGGGCCATTGATAGTACAGAGGTAGAATATGGGGCCACTGATGGTACAGAGGTAGAGTATGGGGAACCTCATGTTACAGTGGGTAGAGTATGGTACCACTGATAGTACAATGGTAGAGTATGGGAACACCGATGGTACAGTGGTTGAGTATGGGGCCACTGATGGTGCAGTGGTAGTGTCTGGGGCTACTGATGGTACAGAGGTAGAGTATGGGACCGCTGATGGTACAATGGAAGAGTATGGGACCACTGATGGTACAATCTTAGAGTATTTGACCACTGATGGTACAGTGGTAGTCTATGGGGCCACTGATGGTACAGTGGTTGAGAATAGGACCACTGATGGTACAATCGTGGAGTACGGGACCAGTGATCGTACAGTGGTAGAATATGGGACCACTGACGGTAGAGTGGCAGAGTATGGGACCACTGTTGTTACAATGACTGTACAGTGTTAGAATTTAGGACCACTGCTGGTACAGTGGTAGAGTATGGGGCCACTGATGGTACAGTGGTAGAGTATGGGACCACTGATGGTACTGTGGAAGAGTATGGGGCCATTGATGGTACAGTGGTAGAGTATGAGACCACTGATGATACAGTGGTAGTGTATGGGGCCACTGATGGTACAGTGGTAGAGTATGTGACCACTGATGGTACAGTGGTAGTGTATGATGCCACTGATGGTACAATGGAGTATGGGACCACTGATGGTACAATGGCAGAATTTGGGACCCCTGATGGTGCAGTGGTAGTGTCTAGGGCAACTGATGGTACAATAGAGAGTATGGGACCACTGATAGTATAGTGGTAGAGTTTGCGGCAAGTGATGGTTCTGTGGTAGTGTATGGGGCAACTGATGGTACAGTGGTAGAGTATAGGGCCACTGATGGTACAGTGGAAGAGTATGGTACCACTGATTGTAAAGAGGTAAATTAGGGGGCCACTGATGGAACAGTGGTAGAGTATGGGACCACTGATGGTACAATAGTATGGTATGGGACCACTGATGGTACAATGGTTGAGTATTGGGCCAATGATGGTACAATGGTAGATTATAGGGATACTGAAGGTTAAATGGTTGAGTATGGAAAACTGATGGTACAATGTTAGAGTATGGGACCACTGATGGCACAATAGTAGAGTATGGGACCATTGAGGGTACAATGGTAGAGTATGGGGTCACTGATGGTACAGTGTAGTGTAGGGGGCCACTGATGTACAGTGGTAGTGTATGGGACCACTGATGGTACTGTAGTAGTGTATCGGGCCACTGATGGTACAGTGGCAGTGTATGGGACCACTAATGGTACAGTGGTAGTGAATGGGGCCACTGATAGTACTGTGATAGTGTATTGGGCCACTAATGGTACAGTGGTAGTGTTTGGTACCACTGATGGTTCTGTGGAAGAGTATAGGACCACTAAGTTTTCAGTGGTCGTGTATGGGGCCAATGATGGTACAGTGGTAGTGCATGGGACAACTGATGGTACAATAGTAGAGTATGGGACCACTGATGGTACAGTGGTAGTGAATGGGGCACTGATGGTACAATAGTAGAGTATGGGACCACTGATGGTACAGTGGTAGAGTATGGGACCACTGATGGTACAGTGGTAGTGAATGGGACCACTGATGGTACAGTGGTAGTGAATGGGACCACTAATGGTACAGTCTTTGTGAATGGGGCCACTGATAGTGCAGTGGTAGTGTATGGGGCACTGATGGTACAATAGTAGAGTATGGGACCACTGATGGTACAGTGGTAGAGTATGGGACCCCTGAAGGTACAGTTGTAGAGTATGGGGCCACTGATGGTACTGTGGTAGTGTATGGGGCCATTGACGGTACAGTGGTAGAGTATGGGGCCACTGATGGTACAGTGGAAGAGTATGGTACCACTGATTGTACAGAGGTAAAGTATGGGACCACTGATGGTACGATGGTAGAGTATGGGACCACTGATGGTACATTGGTAGAGCATGGGGCCACTGATGGTAGAGTGGTAGTGTATGGGGCCACTGATGGTGCTATGGAGTATGGGACCACTGATGGTACAATGGTAGCGTATAGGACCACTGATGGTACAGTGGTAGTGTATGGGGCACCTGATGGTACAATAGTAGAGTATGGGACCACTGATGGTACAGTGGTAGAGTTTGCGGCAACTGATGGTACTGTGGCAGTGAATGGGGCCACTGATGGTACACTGGTAGAGTATCGGGCCACTGATGGTACAGTGGTAGAGTATGGGACCACTGAAGGTACAGTGGTAAATAATTGGGCCACTGATCTTACTGTGTTAGAGTATGGGGCTATTGACGGTTCTGTGATAGAGTATGGGGCCACTAATGGTACAGTGGAAGAGTATGGTACCACTGATTATACAGAGGTAAAGTATGGGGCCACTGATGGAAGAGTGGTAGAGTATGGGACCACTGATGGTACAATGGTAGAGTATGGGGCCACTGATGGTACAATGGTAGATTATAGGGATACTGAAGGTTAAATGGTAGAGTATGGACCACTGATGGTACAATAATAGAGTATAGGACAACTGATGGAACAATAGTTGAGTATGGGACCATTGATGGTACAGTGGTAGAGTATGGGGTCACTGATGGTATAGTGTAGAGTAAGGGGCCACTGATGGTACAGTACTCACCTATTTGTGCTTGCGGGGGTTGAGCTTTGGCTCTTTGGTCCCGCCTTTCAACTGTCAATCAACTGGTGTACAGATTCCTGAGCCTACTGGGCTCTATCATATCTACATTTAAAACTGTGTATGGAGTCAGCCTCCACCACATCACTACCTAATGCATTCCATCCGTTAACTACTCTGACACAGAAAAAGTTCCTTCTAACGTCTCTGTGGCTCATGTGAGTACTCAGTTTCCACCTGTGTCCCCTTGTTCGCGTCCCACCAGTGTTGAATAGTTTATCCTTGTTTACGCGGTCGATTCCCCTGAGGATTTTGTAGGTTGTGATCATGTCATTAGTAGGGAGTACGACTCACAGAGGAATTTTGTTTGCTGGGAGAAAATTCCCCTGTGAGTCGTGGGGGTTTCAGGTGAATTTGGAAATTCCCCTGTGAGTCGTACGACTCACAGACGAATTTTTGTTTTCGGGGAAATTCGTGTCTGGGAGTGAGGGTTTTCAGGTAAATTTTGTGTCGCAGATTTTAGAAGTTGTTAAAGTTCTTATGATGAAAATAATTTCCGAGACTTAGAAGTTTGTTAAAGTTCTTATGGGAGAAATTCAAATTCGTGTTTATGAGCCAGGGTTTTCAGGTAAATTTTGTCAGTCACAGATTTTAGAAGTTGTTAAAGTTCTTATAATGAAAAATAATGTCATACGAGTTTGTTAAAGTTCTTATGATGAAAATAATTTCCGAGACTTTAGAAGTTTGTTAAAGTTCTTATCATGAAATAATGTCATACGAGTTTTGTTAAAAGTTCTTATTTGTTTCTTACTTAGAAACTAGTATATTGCTATATATCTGAATCATTTCACTGCCTCTCCCGCTCGTACCTCACACCCCCTCCCTCCCTCCCCCCCTTACCTCACAATCTGTGGTCCACCTGTGTTTACTTTTAGACCGTCAGCCAGACGCGGCCTTCAGGTTACCTCTTATCTTATCTTATCTTATCTTCTCCATAATATCTGGACTGTCTCTCTCTCTCTCTCTCTCTCTCTCTCTCTCTCTCTCTCTCTCTCTCTCTCTCTCTCTCTCTCTCTCTCTCTCTCTCTCTCTCTCTCTCTCTCTCTCTCTCTCTCTCTCTCTCTCTCTCTCTCTTCCTATTTCCTTACAGTTATTTTCTGAGTTTCAAATATTCATAGAAGTTTATTTATATGTTTAAGACCGAATTTGTAAAAAGACCATTTTCAGAGAATATTGTCTTAGATGTTTTGTTAAGGAAAACAGACAACTTAGTCATAACATTTAGTTTTATATCCATTTACGGCTATTTCACCTGTAAAGACCAAAATTGAACAGAGCCCAGTTATAGACAGAATTTCGTCAGAGACCATTTTATACCTAAAAATGAAAAGAGTCCACTTTGTGAGCAAAATTAGTCAGAGACAGTTTTAAGCTCAAATTTCATCAGAGTCCTGTAATCTGTGAAAATTTGACAGAGTCCATTTTATACCCAATTTTCGTCAGAGTCCAGTTTATGCTCAAATTCGCCAGAGTCTACTTTGAGAGCAAAATTCATCAGAGTCCAGTTTTAAGCTCAAATTTCATCAGAGTCCAATTATCAACAGAAATTCGCCAGAGTCTACTTGGAGAGCAAATTTCGTCAGAGTCCTGTAATCTGTGAAAATTATTCAGAGTTCCAGTTTATCCCCAAAATAATCAGAGTCCAATAAACGACAGAAATTCGTCAGAGTCCAGTTTGTTGCCAAAAATATTCAGAGTCCAGTTCTTGATCGAAATTAATCAGAGTCCAATTGAAGACCCAAATTTGACAGAGACCACATTTTCGCTACTAGCAGTCCAATCCCCCTTAAATTTTAAACAGTCATATTTCAGTCGTAGTAAATAAGATCAAGTCAGTTACTGAGCTCCAGCTCTCGTCCCCCAACTTAGTTCTCTCTCGTATATTTGTAAATAACCCATCAATTTCACTGAAATTTTTACCCTCTGTATTTCAGACATAGTAAATATGATGTAAATAATTATAAAACTCTAGCTCTTGTCCTCTGTCCAAGTTCACTCCTGTAAATTCATTACTATCAGTCCAAATCCTCTGGACATTTAAACACCCAACTACATTTTCAGACATAGTAAATAAAAACCAGTTCAGTTATCAAGTTTCAACTCTTGTCCCCCAGCTTAGTTCATTTTGTACAAGTTCTTTATTTTCCAACTAAATCACCCTGAGATTTAAGATCACCTTATTTTCTAACGTAGTAAAATTAATCTGGACATTAGCCAAGCTCCATTTTCTCAGGCTTAGATCATCGAACATAATTATATCCGATCAAGTCCCTCTCCAGCCTATCTGTTTATCAGAGTAATTACCTTACCCTTCTCATCCCCAACGTATCCAAACCTTCAATAATCATACTGTATTTGCATATTTTCTCTATATTCAGCTGTATTCTTCACATTTTTTTTCCATGTTTTCTGTGTTCATTCCATGTTCTACAAATGTTCACAGCATGCTCAGTTCAATTCTTTCACCTGTTTTTCTCATTTTTTCTGTTTTTCTACCATTTTCCCCGTATGTTCACTATGTTCTTTGTCATGTTTTTCATGTACATCATATGTTCTCTGTATAACTTTTATACTCAATATTCATGTTCTCAATGTTCTTAGCTTGTTCTTCACATGTTCAGTGTTCATTCTTTGTATTCCCTATGTTCCTTATCATGTCTTCATATTCTCTATAAGTTCATATTCCCTGCATGTTCACTCTATTTATCAACTTTTTCTTACATGTTTTCTGTATTCACCGTATGTTCACTGTGTTCATTCCCCTACATAACCTCAATTTTTTTATGTTCTTTGTTTCTTTAAACCAATTTGTTTCTTCCATTCACTAACTAGTTCTTTGTCAAATAATATTATACTGCAATACAGTTCCCTCAACAATTTTAGTCACCCAGTTTTTATTTGCAAAACTATGTCAAAGTAATTCTCGTAGTCAACTTAATAGTTCTACCAACCCCGTTCTTAAACAAATCTACACTTTATTCAGTTCCAAATTTACAAAGACAAACCTTTCTCGTAACTTCTTAACTAAAAATCTTTCGCCAATCAACTAAAACATAGTCTCTTTCCTCATTTCTCAACTAAACTTATTATCCAATCAACCAAAAATTGTCAAAGGAATCTTTCCAACACTGTTCATAACTAAACTTATTCCCTAGTCATCAGAAAATAACCGTGTTCTTCATGTTTCATTGTCATTTCATAACTAAAATTATCCATCAATCAACAGAAAAAGTCATATTCATCATTGTTCCTAACTAAAATTATGTTTTCGTCAAGTAAGAAAATATAGTCAAAGATATCTATCATCGTCGTTCTTATCTGACATTTATACTTTGTGGAGCACTAAAATAGTCACTGTCGTCATATTTTTTTTCTTTGTCTTTCCTCAACTAAAATAGTCAAATGTACCTTTTTCAGCACTTTCGTAAAAATTATATGTCGTTAAGTAAGAAAAATAGTCAAAGGTGCTCTCCGTAACACCAAAGTTACTCTTCGAGATACCAAAAGACACTCTCAAACACTCAAAAATTTACTCGCATCCTCAAAGTTATTCTCAGAGTCATCAAAAAGTTAATCTCAGTCATCAAAATTCTATTCTTTAAGTAGCCTTTCGTTCATCAGAGAAACTTTCTAAGACATCTTCGTTCATTAAAGTTAATCTCAGAGGCATAAAAGTTATTCTCAGAGTCATCAAAAAGTTAATCTCAGTCATCAAAATGCTATTCTCTAAGTAACCTTTCGTTCATCAGAGAATCTTTCTAAGACATCTTCGTTCATTAAAGTTAATCTCAGAGGCATAAAAGTTTTCGCAGATTACAGGACTCTGATGAAATTTGAGCTTAAAACTGGACTCTGATGAATTTTGCTCTCAAAGTAGGCTCTGGCGAATTTGAGCATAAACTGGACTCTGATGAAAATTGGGTATAAAATGGACTCTGTCAAATTTTCACAGATTACAGGACTCTGATGAAATTTGAGCTTAAAACTGTCTCTGACGAATTTTGCTCTCAAAGTAGACTCTGGCGAATTTCTGTTGATAATTAGACTCTGATGAAATATGAGCTTAAAACTGTCTCTGACTAATTTTGCTCACAAAGTGGACTCTGTTCATTTCTAGGTATAAAATGGTCTCTGACGAAATTCTGTCTATAACTGGGCTCTGTTCAATTTTGGTCTTTACAGGTGAAATAGCCGTAAATGGATATAAAACTAAATGTTATGGCTAAGTTGTCTGTTTTCCTTAACAAAACATCTAAGACAATATTCTCTGAAAATGGTCTTTTTACAAATTCGGTCTTAAACATATAAATAAACTTCTATGAATATTTGAAACTCTGAAAATAACTGTAAGGAAATAGGAAGAGAGAGAGAGAGAGAGACAGAGAGAGAGAGAGAGAGAGAGAGAGAGAGAGAGAGAGAGAGAGAGAGAGGAGAGAGAGAGAGAGAGAGAGAGAGAGAGAGAGAGAGAGAGAGAGAGAGAGAGAGAGAGAGAGAGAGAGAGAGAGAGAGAGAGAGAGAGAGACAGTCCAGATATTATGGAGAAGATAAGATAAGATAAGATAAGAGGTAACCTGAAGGCCGCGTCTGGCTGACGGTCTAAAAGTAAACACAGGTGGACCACAGATTGTGAGGTAAGGGGGGGAGGGAGGGAGGGGGTGTGAGTTACGAGCGGGAGAGGCAGTGAAATGATTCAGATATATAGCAATATACTAGTTTCTAAGTAAGAAACAAATAAGAACTTTTAACAAAACTCGTATGACATTATTTCATGATAAGAACTTTAACAAACTTCTAAAGTCTCGGAAATTATTTTCATCATAAGAACTTTAACAAACTCGTATGACATTATTTTTCATTATAAGAACTTTAACAACTTCTAAAATCTGTGACTGACAAAATTTACCTGAAAACCCTGGCTCATAAACACGAATTTGAATTTCTCCCATAAGAACTTTAACAAACTTCTAAGTCTCGGAAATTATTTTCTTCATAAGAACTTTAACAACTTCTAAAATCTGCGACACAAAATTTACCTGAAAACCCTCACTCCCAGACACGAATTTCCCCGAAAACAAAAATTCGTCTGTGAGTCGTACGACTCACAGGGGAATTTCCAAATTCACCTGAAACCCCCACGACTCACAGGGGAATTTTCTTCCAGAAAACAAAATTCCTCTGTGAGTCGTACTCCCTACTACTCATGTCTCCCCTTACTCTTCTGTCTTCCAGTGTCGTAAGGTGCATTTCCCGCAGCTTTTCCTTGTAACTCATGCCTCTTAGTTCTGGGACTAGCCTAGTGGCATACCTTTGGACTTTTTCCAGCTTCGTCTTGTGCTTGACAAGGTACGGGCTCCATGCTGGGGCCGCATACTCCAGGATTGGTCTTACATATGTGGTGTACAAGATTCTGAATGATTCCTTACACAGGTTCCTGAACGCTGTTCTGATGTTAGCCAGCCTTGCATATGCCGCAGTCGTTATTCTTTTTATGTGGGCTTCAGGAGACAGGTTTGGTGTGATATCAACTCCTAGATCTTTCTCTCTGTTCGTTTCATTAAGTACTTCATCTCCTATTCTGTATCCTGTGTTTGGCCTCCTATTTCCACCACCTAGTTTCATTACTTTGCATTTACTCGGGTTGAACTTCAACAGCCATTTGTTGGACCATTCACTCAGTCTGTCTAGGTCATCTTGTAGCCTCCTACTATCGTCCTCAGTTTCAATCCTCCTCATAATTTTTGCATCATCGGCAAACATTGAGAGACACGATTCTATACCCTCTGGAAGATCATTTACATATATCAGAAACAGTATAGGTCCAAGGACCGACCCCTGCGGTACTCCACTCGTAACGTCTCGCCAATCTGAGACCTCACCCCTCACATTGACTCGGTGTCTCCTGTTACTTAGGTACTCCTGTATCCAACGGAGTACCTTCCCTTTCACTCCAGCCTGCATCTCCAGTTTTTTCACTAGCCTCTTGTGTGGCACTGTGTCAAAGGCTTTCTGAAAATCCAAAAATATGCAGTCTGCCCACCCTTCTCTTTCTTGCCTTATTTTTGTTGCCTGGTCGTAGAATTCAAGTAACCCTGTGAGGCAGGACCTGCCATCCCTGAATCCATGTTGATGCTGTGTTACAAAGTTCCTTCGCTCCAGATGTTCCACAAGCTTTCTACGCACAATCTTCTCCATCAACTTGCATGGTATGCAGGTTAGGGACACTGGCCTGTAGTTCAGTGCCTCCTGTCTATCCCCTTTCTTGTATATCGGGACTACGTTAGCTGCTTTCCAAATTTCTGGCAGGTCCCCTGTTGCCAGTGATTTGTTATACACCATGGAGAGCGGGAGGCACAGTTCTTCTGCTCCTTCCTTTAGTATCCAAGGGGAGATTCCATCTGGACCTATAGCCTTTGTCACATCCAATTCTAGTAAACACTTCCTTACGTCCCCGCTGGTAATCTCAAACTCTTCCAGTGGTTCCTGGTTAGCTATTCCCTCTCTTATCTCTGGAATTTCTCCTTGCTCTAAGGTGAAGACCTGGAATTTCTTATTCAGTTCCTCACACACTTCCTTGTCGTTTGTAGTGAATCCTTCTTCCCCTAAAATACAATGGTAGTGTATGGAACCACTGATGGTACATAGGTAGTGTATGGGGCCACTGATGGTAGAGTGGTAGTGTATGGGACCACTAATGGTACAGTGGTAGTGAATGGGGCCACTGATAGTACAGTGGAAGTGTATAGGGCCTTTAATGGTACAGTGGTAGTGTATGATACCGCTGATGGTACAGTTGTAGTGTATGGGGCCACTGATGGTACAGTTGTAGTGTATGGGAACTCTGATGGTACAATTGTAGGGTCCACTGATGGTACAATTGTAGGGTCCACTTATGGTACAAGTATAGGGTCCACTGATGGTACAATTGTAGGGTCCTCTTACTGTACAGTGGTAGAATATGGAAGCACTGCTGGTACAGTGGAAGAGTATGAGGTCTTTGATAATACAGTGGTAGAGTATGGGACCACTGATTATACAATGGGAAATCATGGGGGCCCTGGTGGTACAGGGGTACAATATGGGGCAACTGATGGTACAGTGGTAGGGTATGGGGCCACTGATGGTACTGTGGTAGAGTATGAGGCCACTGATGGTACAATGATAGTGTATGGGACCACTGATGGTACAGTGGTAGTGTATGGGGCCACTGATGTTACAGTAGTATAGTACTGGGCCACTGATGGCACTGTGGTACAGTATGGGGCCATTTATGGTACAATGATAGTGTATGGGACCACTGATCGTACAGTGGTAGAATATGGGACCACTGATGTTACAATGACTGTACAGTGGTAGAATTTGGGACCACTGCTGGGACAGTGGAAGAGTATGGGGCCACTGATGGAACAGTGGTAGAGTATGGGACCACTGATGATACAATGGCAGTGTATGGGACCCCTGACGGTGCAGTGGTAGTGTCTGGGGCCACTGATGGTACAATAGTAGAGTATGGGACCACTGATAGTATAGTGGTAGAGTTTGCGGCAACTGATGGTACTGTGGTAGTGTATGGGGCAACTGATGGTACAGTGGTAGAATATGGGGCCACTGATGGTACAGTGGTAGAGTATGGGGCCATTTATGGTACAATGATAGTGTATGGGACCCCTGGTGGTACAGTGGTAGTGTATGGGGCAACTGATAGTACAGTGGTAATTTATGGGGCCACTGATGGTACAGTGGCAGAGTATGGGGGCCACTGATGGTATATTGCTAGAGTAGTGGGCCACTGATGGTACAATGGTAGAGTATGGGGCTACTGATGGTACAATGGTAGAGTACACGGCCACTAATGGTACAGTGGTAGAGTATGGGGCAACTGATGGTACAGTCGTAGAGTATGGGGCCATAGATGGTACAGAGGTAGAGTATGGGGCTACTGATGGTACAATGGTAGAGTATGGGCCCACGGATAGTACGATGGTTGAGTATTGGACCACTGATGGTACAGTGGTAGTGTATTGGACCACTGATAGTACAGTGGTAGTGTATTGGACCACTGAATGTACACTGGTAGTGTATGGGGCCATTGATAGTACAGAGGTAGAATATGGGGCCACTGATGGTACAGAGGTAGAGTATGGGGAACCTCATGTTGCAGTGGTAGAGTATGGTACCACTGATAGTACAATGGTAGAGTATGGGACCACTGATGGTACAGTGGTTGAGTATGGGGCCACTGATGGTACAGTGGAAGTGTTTGGGGCCACTGATTGTACAGAGGTAGAGTATGGGACCGCTGATGGTACAATGGAAGAGTATGGGACCACTGATGGTACAATCTTAGAGTATTTGACCACTGATGGTACAGTGGTAGTCTATGGGGCCACTGATGGTACAGTGGTTGAGAATAGGATCACTGATGGTACAATCGTGGAGTACGGGACCAGTGATCGTACAGTGGTAGAATATGGGACCACTGACGGTAGAGTGGTAGAGTATGGGACCACTGTTGTTACAATGACTGTACAGTGGTAGAATTTGGGACCACTGCTGGTACAGTGGTAGAGTATGGGGCCACTGATGGTACAGTGGTAGAGTATAAGGACCACTGATGGTACAGTGGAAGAGTATGGGGCCACTGATGGTACAGTGGTAGAGTATGAGACCACTGATGGTACAGTGGTAGTGTATGAGGCCACTGATGGTACAGTGGTTGAGAATAGGATCACTGATGGTACAATCGTGGAGTACGGGACCAGTGATCGTACAGTGGTAGAATACGGGACCACTGACGGTAGAGTGGTAGAGTATGGGACCACTGTTGTTACAATGACTGTACAGTGGTAGAATTTGGGACCACTGCAGGTACAGTGGTAGAGAATGGGGCCACTGATGGTACAGTGGTAGAGTATAAGGACCACTGATGGTACAGTATAAGAGTATGGGGCCACTGATGGTACAGTGGTAGAGTATAAGGACCACTGATGGTACAGTGGAAGAGTATGGGACCACTGATGGTACAATGGCAGAGTATGGGACCCCTGATGGTGCAGTGGTAGTGTCTGGGGCCACTGATGGTACAATAGTAGAGTATGGGACCACTGATAGTATAGTGGAAGAGTATGGGACCACTGACGGTACAGTGGTAGTGTATGAGACCACTGATAGTAAAGGGTAGTGTATGGGGCCACTGATGGTACAGTGGTAGTGTATGAGGCCACCGATTGTACAGTGGTAAAGTATGGGACCACTGATGATACAATGGTAGAGTATGGGACCATTGATGTTACAATGGTGGTGTATGGGACCACTAATGGTACAGTGGTAGGGTATGGTATCACTGATGGTACAGTGGTAGAGCATGTGACCACTGAGTTTTCAGTGGTCGTGTATGGGGCAACTGATGGTACAGTGGTAGTATATGGGGCCACTGATGATACAGTGGTTGTGTATGGGGACCACTGTTGGTTCAGTGGTAGTGTATGGGGCCACTGATGGTACAGTGGTCGTGTATGGGACCACTGATGGTACAGTGGTAGTGTATGGGACCACTGATGGTACAGTGGTTGAGTATGGGGCCACTGATGGTACAGTGGTAGTGTCTGGGGCCACTGATGGTACAGTGGTTGAGAATAGGATCACTGATGGTACAATCGTGGAGTACGGGACCAGTGATCGTACAGTGGTAGAATATGGGACCACTGACGGTAGAGTGGTAGAGTATGGGACCACTGTTGTTACAATGACTGTACAGTGGTAGAATTTGGGACCACTGCTGGAACAGTGGTAGAGTATGGGGCCACTGATGGTACAGTGGTAGAGTATAAGGACCACTGATGGTACAGTGGAAGAGTATGGGGCCACTGATGGTACAGTGGTAGAGTATGAGACCACTGATGGTACAGTGTTAGTGTATGGGGCCACTGATGGTACAGTGGTAGAGTATGTGACCACTGATGGTACAGTGGTAGTATATGATGCCACTGATGGTACAGTGGTTGAGAATAGGATCACTGATGGTACAATCGTGGAGTACGGGACCAGTGATCGTACAGTGGTAGAATATGGGACCACTGACGGTAGAGTGGTAGAGTATGGGACCACTGTTGTTACAATGACTGTACAGTGGTAGAATTTGGGACCACTGCAGGTACAGTGGTAGAGTATGGGGCCACTGATGGTACAGTGGTAGAGTATAAGGACCACTGATGGTACAGTGGAAGAGTATGGGGCCACTGATGGTACAGTGGTAGAGTATAAGGACCACTGATGGTACAGTGGAAGAGTATGGGACCACTGATGGTATAATGGCAGAGTATGGGACCCCTGATGGTGCAGTGGTAGTGTCTGGGGCCACTGATGGTACAATAGTAGAGTATGGGACCACTGATAGTATAGTGGAAGAGTATGGGACCACTGACGGTACAGTGGTAGTGTATGAGACCACTGATAGTACAGGGTAGTGTATGGGGCCACTGATGGTACAGTGGGAGTGTATGAGGTCACCGATTGTACAGTGGTAAAGTATGGGACCACTGATGATACAATGGTAGAGTATGGGACCATTGATGTTACAATGGTAGTGTATGGGACCACTAATGGTACAGTGGTAGGGTATGGTATCACTGATGGTACAGTGGTAGAGCATGTGACCACTGAGTTTTCAGTGGTCGTGTATGGGGCCACTGATGGTACAGTGGTAGTATATGGGGCCACTGATGGTACAGTGGTTGTGTATGGGGACCACTGTTGGTTCAGTGGTAGTGTATGGGGCCACTGATGGTACAGTGGTCGTGTATGGGACCACTGATGGTACAGTGGTAGTGTATGGGACCACTGATGGTACAGTGGAAGAGTATGGGGCAACTTATGGTACAATGGTAGTGTATTAGACCACTGACGGTACAGTGGTAGTGTATGAGACCACTGATAGTACAGGGAAGTGTATGGGGCCACTGATGATACAGTGGTAGTGTATGAGGCCACCGATTGTACAGTGGTAAAGTATGGGACCATTGATGTTACAATGGTCGAGTATGGGACCACTGATTGTACAATGGTAGAGCGTGGGGCCACTGATGGTACAGTGGTTGAGTATGGGGCCAATGATGGTACAGTGGTAGTATATGGGGCCACTGATGGTTAAATGGACAAGTATGGGGCCACTGATAGTACAGTGATAGAGTATAGGCCACTAATGGTACTGTTGGAGAGTATGGGCCCACTGAAGGTACAGTGGTAGAGTATGGGACCACTGATGGTACAGTGGTAGAGTATGGGACCACTGACTTTACAATGGTAGTGTATGTGACCACTGATGGTACAGTGGTAGTGTATGGGGCCACTGATGGTATAGTGTTAGTGTAATGGGCCACCAATGGTACAGTGGTAAAGTATGGGGCCACTGATGGTACAATGGTAGAATATAGGACAACTGATGATACAATGGTCGAGTATGGGAAAGCTGATGGTACAGTGGAAAAGTATGGGCCACTGATGGTACATTGGTAGAGTACACGGCCTCTAATGGTACAGTGGTAGAGTATGGGGCCACTGATAATACAGTGTTAGAGTATGGGGCAGTTGATGGTACAGTGGTAGAGTATGGGGCCACTGATGGTACAGTGGTAGAGTATGGGGCTACTGATAGTACAATGGTAGAGTATGGGACCAATGATAGTACGATGGTTCAGTATTGGACCCCTGATGGTACAGTGGTAGTGTATTGGACCACTGATGGTACAGTGGTAGTGTATGGGGCCATTGATAATACAGAGGTAGAATATGGAGCCACTGATGGTACAGAGGTAGAGTATGGGGACACTGATGTTACAGTGGTAGAGTATGGTACCATTGTACTATAGTACAATGGTCTGGTCGAGGATCGGCCCGAGGGGACACTAAAGCCCCGAAATCATCTCAAGATACATCTCAAGATGGTAGAGTTTGGGACCACTGATGGTACAGTGGTTGAGTATGGGGCCACTGATGGTACAGTGGTAGTGTATGGGGCCACTGATGGTACAATGGAGTATGGGACCACTGATGGTACAATGGCAGAGTATGGGACCCCTGATGGTGCAGTGGTAGTGTCTGGGGCCACTGATGGTACAATAGTAGAGTATGGGACCACTGATAGTATAGTGGTAGAGTTTGCGGCAACTGATGGTACGGTGGTAGTGTATGGGGCTACTGATGGTACAGTGGTAGAGTATGGGGCCACTGATGGTACAGTGGTAGAGTATGGGACCACTGAAGGTGCAGTGGTAGTGTCTGGGGCCACTGATGGTACAATAGTAGAGTATGGGACCACTGATAGTATAGTGGAAGAGTATGGGACCACTGACGGTACAGTGGTAGTGTATGAGACCACTGATAGTAAAGGGTAGTGTATGGGGCCACTGATGGTACAGTGGTAGTGTATGAGGCCACCGATTGTACAGTGGTAAAGTATGGGACCACTGATGATACAATGGTAGAGTATGGGACCATTGATGTTACAATGGTGGTGTATGGGACCACTAATGGTACAGTGGTAGGGTATGGTATCACTGATGGTACAGTGGTAGAGCATGTGACCACTGAGTTTTCAGTGGTCGTGTATGGGGCAACTGATGGTACAGTGGTAGTATATGGGGCCACTGATGATACAGTGGTTGTGTATGGGGACCACTGTTGGTTCAGTGGTAGTGTATGGGGCCACTGATGGTACAGTGGTCGTGTATGGGACCACTGATGGTACAGTGGTAGTGTATGGGACCACTGATGGTACAGTGGTTGAGTATGGGGCCACTGATGGTACAGTGGTAGTGTCTGGGGCCACTGATGGTACAGAGGTAGAGTATGGGACCGCTGATGGTACAATGGAAGAGTATGGGACCACTGATGGTACAATCTTAGGGTATTTGACCACTGATGGTACAGTGGTAGTCTATGGGGCCACTGATGGTACAGTGGTTGAGAATAGGATCACTGATGGTACAATCGTGGAGTACGGGACCAGTGATCGTACAGTGGTAGAATATGGGACCACTGACGGTAGAGTGGTAGAGTATGGGACCACTGTTGTTACAATGACTGTACAGTGGTAGAATTTGGGACCACTGCTGGAACAGTGGTAGAGTATGGGGCCACTGATGGTACAGTGGTAGAGTATAAGGATGTTACGAACCCGGATCCAGCGTCCGAGCCTGGAGCAGTGACAAACACGCCATCTGTGGGTCAGCTCCCGAAACCCCCGCCAAACGAACGACGACACCTAGTGAGGGCAGCGTGTACTGGCCTCGAGGACCAGTTTCCAGTCTGGTTCAGCGCTCAACACCGCCGCTCCTGACCTCTGGTGAGGTGGTGCTCCGACGACAGCGCCATCTATGGACTGGATACGTCAGGTGTTAGTATCTGAGCCTGTGAGTGTGGTGTATTAGTGTCCCGGTTATTGATGACGTGTCTGTTTACAGAGTCGACCTGGGACCACTGTGTTGAAGGTTGAGTCAGTCTACCCGAGGCAGCCAGCCTCCATACTGTGAAGTTTGCTGCAGCTGTTGTGACGTCGTCCCCCCGGAAGAACACTGTGGTGTGTTAGCCTGCCAGCGAAGTGGCAGTGAAAGGATTTACCCGGGACCGACTGTTGGAGACGATAATCCACTGGGGTAGTGAGGACAGGAGGGTGATTTGTGATATCACACGAGACTCCTGTCTAGGGCGTACCCCTTTTATCGTTCGTGGAGTGGCCGTACCAGCCTTGGTGGCTCAGTACCTGCCAGCAGACCTGCTGGACGTGTGGTTGACGGCCTCCACGATGGTGCCCCCAGTGGACCTGTGTTTAGGCTGACCTGTGGCCAGGGTAAGCTCGGTATTCTCAGAAGACACGTCTTGAGGCCACGAAGAAAGCACCGCGGACTCAGCACCTAGCTTATTGATCAAGAGTCTTCAGCAGAAGACTAGATTGTGCACGATCCCCTTGTAAAGTGTTAATACCCCTCCCCCTTGTGTACTCTTTTATTCTATATATTTAAACGGTGATGGTGAACATTATATTATATTAAGTTCTTAGCTTTCTTTCCCTACTCCCTTTAAGTTACTTGCGTCACGGATCGCATCCCTTGAAAGCCTCTACTGGCTTGGGGTCGGATATATAACTTCCTCTAACAACATCAGAGTGAGAACCCCGTTGCGTCCCGAGAGGGCCGTAACAAAGGACCACTGATGGTACAGTGGAAGAGTATGGGGCCACTGATGGTACAGTGGTAGAGTATGAGACCACTGATGGTACAGTGTTAGTGTATGGGGCCACTGATGGTACAGTGGTAGAGTATGTGACCACTGATGGTACAGTGGTAGTATATGATGCCACTGATGGTACAGTGGTTGAGAATAGGATCACTGATGGTACAATCGTGGAGTACGGGACCAGTGATCGTACTGTGGTAGAATATGGGACCACTGACGGTAGAGTGGTAGAGTATGGGACCACTGTTGTTACAATGACTGTACAGTGGTAGAATTTGGGACCACTGCAGGTACAGTGGTAGAGTATGGGGCCACTGATGGTACAGTGGTAGAGTATAAGGACCACTGATGGTACAGTGGAAGAGTATGGGGCCACTGATGGTACAGTGGTAGAGTATAAGGACCACTGATGGTACAGTGGAAGAGTATGGGACCACTGATGGTACAATGGCAGAGTATGGGACCCCTGATGGTGCAGTGGTAGTGTCTGGGGCCACTGATGGTACAATAGTAGAGTATGGGACCACTGATAGTATAGTGGAAGAGTATGGGACCACTGACGGTACAGTGGTAGTGTATGAGACCACTGATAGTACAGGGTAGTGTATGGGGCCACTGATGGTACAGTGGGAGTGTATGAGGTCACCGATTGTACAGTGGTAAAGTATGGGACCACTGATGATACAATGGTAGAGTATGGGACCATTGATGTTACAATGGTAGTGTATGGGACCACTAATGGTACAATGGTAGGGTATGGTATCACTGATGGTACAGTGGTAGAGCATGTGACCACTGAGTTTTCAGTGGTCGTGTATGGGGCCACTGATGGTACAGTGGTAGTATATGGGGCCACTGATGGTACAGTGGTTGTGTATGGGGACCACTGTTGGTTCAGTGGTAGTGTATGGGGCCACTGATGGTACAGTGGTCGTGTATGGGACCACTGATGGTACAGTGGTAGTGTATGGGACCACTGATGGTACAGTGGAAGAGTATGGGGCAACTTATGGTACAATGGTAGTGTATTAGACCACTGACGGTACAGTGGTAGTGTATGAGACCACTGATAGTACAGGTAAGTGTATGGGGCCACTGATGATACAGTGGTAGTGTATGAGGCCACCGATTGTACAGTGGTAAAGTATGGGACCATTGATGTTACAATGGTCGAGTATGGGACCACTGATTGTACAATGGTAGAGTGTGGGGCCACTGATGGTACAGTGGTTGAGTATGGGGCCAATGATGGTACAGTGGTAGTATATGGGGCCACTGATGGTTAAATGGACAAGTATGGGGCCACTGATAGTACAGTGATAGAGTATAGGCCACTAATGGTACTGTTGGAGAGAATGGGCCCACTGAAGGTACAGTGGTAGAGTATGGGACCACTGATGGTACAGTGGTAGAGTATGGGACCACTGACTTTACAATGGTAGTGTATGCGACCACTGATGGTACAGTGGTAGTGTATGGGGCCACTGATGGTATAGTGTTAGTGTAATGGGCCACCAATGGTACAGTGGTAAAGTATGGGGCCACTGATGGTACAATGGTAGAATATAGGACAACTGATGATACAATGGTCGAGTATGGGAAAGCTGATGGTACAGTGGAAAAGTATGGGCCACTGATGGTACATTGGTAGAGTACACGGCCTCTAATGGTACAGTGGTAGAGTATGGGGCCACTGATAATACAGTGTTAGAGTATGGGGCAGTTGATGGTACAGTGGTAGAGTATGGGGCCACTGATGGTACAGTGGTAGAGTATGGGGCTACTGATAGTACAATGGTAGAGTATGGGACCAATGATAGTACGATGGTTCAGTATTGGACCCCTGATGGTACAGTGGTAGTGTATTGGACCACTGATGGTACAGTGGTAGTGTATGGGGCCATTGATAATACAGAGGTAGAATATGGAGCCACTGATGGTACAGAGGTAGAGTATGGGGACACTGATGTTACAGTGGTAGAGTATGGTACCATTGTACTATAGTACAATGGTCTGGTCGAGGATCGGCCCGAGGGGACACTAAAGCCCCGAAATCATCTCAAGATACATCTCAAGATGGTAGAGTTTGGGACCACTGATGGTACAGTGGTTGAGTATGGGGCCACTGATGGTACAGTGGTAGTGTATGGGGCCACTGATGGTACAATGGAGTATGGGACCACTGATGGTACAATGGCAGAGTATGGGACCCCTGATGGTGCAGTGGTAGTGTCTGGGGCCACTGATGGTACAATAGTAGAGTATGGGACCACTGATAGTATAGTGGTAGAGTTTGCGGCAACTGATGGTACGGTGGTAGTGTATGGGGCTACTGATGGTACAGTGGTAGAGTATGGGGCCACTGATGGTACAGTGGTAGAGTATGGGACCACTGAAGGTAAAGTGGTAAATAATGGGGCCACTTGTGGTACTGTGGTTGAGTATGGGGCCATTGACGGTACAGTGATAGAGTATGGTACCACTGAAGGTACAGTGGTAAATAATGGGGCCACTGATGGTACAGTGGAAGAGTATGGTACCACTGATTGTACAGAGGTAAATTATGGGGCCACTGATGGAACAGTGGTAGAGTATGGGAACACTGATGGTACGATAGTAGAGTATGGGACCACTGATGGTTCATTGGTTGAGTATGGAGCCACTGATGGTACAATGGCAGATTATAGGGATACTGAATGTTAAATGGTTGAGTATGGAAAACTGATGGTACAATGTTAGAGTATGGGACCACTGATGGCACAATAGTTGAGTATGGGACCATTGAGGGTACAATGGTAGAGTATGGGGTCACTGATGGTACAGTGTAGTGTAGGGGGCCACTGATAGTACAGTGGTAGTGTATGGAACCACTGATGGTACAGTTGTAGTGTATGGAGCCACTGATGGTACAGTGGCAGTGTATGGGACCACTAATTATACAGTGGTAGTGAATGGGGCCACTGATAGTACTGTACTCACCTAGTTGTGTCTGCAGGATCGAGCATTGACTCTTGGATCCCGCCTTTCGAGCATCGGTTGTTTACAGCAATGACTCCTGTCCCATTACCCTATCATACCTGGTTTTAAAATTATGAATAGTATTTGCTTCCACAACCTGTTCCTGAAGTGCATTCCATTTCCCCACTACTCTCACGCTAAAAGAAAACTTCCTAACATCTCTGTGACTCATCTGAGTTTCAAGCTTCCATCCATGTCCTCTCGTTCTGTTACTATTCCGTGTGAACATTTCGTCTATGTCCACTCTGTCAATCCCACTGAGTATCTTATACGTTCCTATCATGTCCCCCCTCTCCCTTCTTCTTTCTAGTGTCGTAAGGCACAGTTCCCTCAGGCGCTCCTCATACCCAATCCCTCGTAGCTCTGGGACGAGTTTCGTTGCAAACCTCTGAACCTTTTCCAGTTTCATTATATGCTTCTTCAGATGGGGACTCCATGATGAGGCGGCATACTCTAAGACTGGCCTTACGTAGGCAGTGTAAAGCGCCCTAAATGCCTCCTTACTTAGGTTACTGTGATAGTGTATTGGGCCAATAATGGTACAGTGGTAGTGTATGGTACCACTGATGGTTCTGTGGTAGAGAATTGGACCACTAAGTTTGCAATAATCGTGTATGGGGCCACTGACGGTACAGAGGTTGTGTATGGGACCACTTATGGTTCAGTGGTAGTGTATGGGGCCCACTGATGGTACAGTGGTCGTGTATGGGGCCAATGATGGTACAGTGGTAGTGCATGGGACCACTGATGGTACAATAGTAGAGTATGGGACCACTGATGGAACAGTGGTAGAGTTTGCGGCAAATGATGGTACTGTGGTAGTGTATGGGGCCACTGATGGTACAGTTGTAGAGTATGGGGCCACTGATGGTACAGTGGTAGAGTATGGGACCACTGAAGGTACAGTGGTAAATAATGGGGCCACTGATGGTACTGTGGTAGAGTATGGGGCCATTGACGGTACAGTGATAGAGTATGGGGCCACTGATGGTACAGTGGAAGAGTATGGTACCACTGATTGTACAGAGGTAAAGTATGGGGCCTCTGATGGAACAGTGGTAGAGTATGGGACCACTGATGGTACGATGGTAGAGTATGGGACCACTGATGGTACATTGGTAGAGTATGGGGCCACTGATGGTACAATGGTTGATTTTAGAGATACTGAAGTTTAAATGGTAGAGTATGGACCACTGATGGTACAATGTTAGAGTATGGAAACACTGATGGTACAATAGTAGAGTATGGGACCATTAACGGTACCGTGGTAGAGTATGAGGTCACTGATGGTACACTGTAGTGTATGGGGTCACTGATGGTACAGTGGTAGTGTATGGGATCACTGATGGTACAGTGGTAGTGTATGGGGCCACTGATGGTACAGTGGTAGTGTATGGGACCACTAATGGTACAGTGGTTGTGAATGGGGCCACTGATAGTACAGTGGTAGTGTATGGGACCACTAATGGTACAGTGGAAGGGTATGGTATCACTGATGGTACAGTGGTAGTGTATGGGACCACTCATGGTACAGTGGTAGGGTATGGTATCACTGATGGTACAGTGGTTGTGTATGGGACCACTCATGGTTCAGTGGTAGTGTATGGGGCCACTGATGGTACAGTGGTCGTGTATGGGACCACTGATGGTACAGTGGTAGTGTATGGGACCACTGATGGTACAGTGGAAGTGTATGGGACAAATTATGGTACAATTGTAGTGTATTAGACCACTGATGGTACAGTGGTAGTGTATGAGACCACAGATAGTACAGGGTAGTGTATGGGGCCACCGATGGTACAGTGGTTAAGTATGGGACCACTGATGATACAATGGTAGAGTATGGGACCATTGATGGTACAATGGTCGAGTATGGGACCACTGATGGTACAATGGTAGAGTGTGGGGCCACTGATGGTACAGTGGTAGAGTATGGGGCCAATGATGGTACAGTGGTAGTATATGTGGCCACTGATGGTTAAATGGACAAGTATGGGGCCACTGATAGTACAGTGATAGAGTATGGGCCACTAATGGTACTGTTGGAGAGTATGGACCCACTGAAGGTACAGTGGTAGAGTATGGGACCACTGATGGTACAGTGGTAGGGTATGGGACCACTGACGGTACAATGGTAGTGTATGTGACCACTGATGGTACTGTGGAAGTGTACGGGGCCACTGATGGTATAGTGATAGTGTAATGGGCCATCAATGGTACAGTGGTAAAGTATGGGGCCACTGATGGTACAATGGTAGTATATGGGACAACTGATGGTACAATGGTCGAGTATGGGAAAACTGATGGTACAGTGGAAAAGTATGGGGCCACTGATGGTACAATGGTATAGTACACGGCCTCTAATGGTACAGTGGAAGAGTATGGGGCCACTGATAATACAGTGGTAGTGTATGGGACCACTGATGGTACAGTGGAAGTGTATGGGACAAATTATGGTACAATTGTAGTGTATTAGACCACTTATGGTACAGTGGTAGTGTATGAGACCACAGATAGTACAGGGTAGTGTATGGGGCCACCGATGGTACAGTGGTTAAGTATGGGACCACTGATGATACAATGTTAGAGTATGGGGCCACTGATAATACAGTGTTAGAGTATGGGGCAACTGATGGTACAGTGGTAGAGTATGGGGCCACTGATGGTACAGTGGTTGAGTATGGGGCTACTGATGGTACAATGTTAGAGTATGGGACCAATGATAGTACGATGGTTGAGTATTGGACCACTGATGGTACAGTAGTAGTGTATTGGACCACTGATGGTACAGTGGTATTGTATGGGGCCATTGATAGTACAGAGGTAGAATATGGGGCCACTGATGGTACAGAGGTAGAGTATGGGGACACTGATGTTTCAGAGGTAGAGTATGGTACCACTGATAGTACAATGGACTGGTCGAGGACCGGTCCGCGGGGATACTAAAGCCCCGAAATCATCTCAAGATACATCTCAAGATGGTAGAGTATGGGACCACTGATGGTACAGTGGTTGAGTATGGGGCCACTGATGGTACAGTGGTAGTGTTTGGGGCCACTGATGGTACAGAGGTAGAGTATGGTACCGCTGATGGTACAATGGAAGAGTATGGGACCACTGATGGTACAATCTTAGAGTATTTGACCACTGATGGTACAGTGGTAGTGTATGGGGCCACTGATGGTACAATGGAGTATGGGACCACTGATGGTACAATGGCAGAGTATGGGTCCCCTGATGGTGCAGTTGCATTGTCTGGGGCCACTGATGGTACAATAGTAGTGTATGGGACCACTGATAGTATAGTGGTAGAGTTTGCGGAAACTGATGGTACTGTGGTATTGTATGGGGCAACTGATGGTACAGTGGTAAAGTATGGGACCACTGATGGTACAGTGGTAGAGTATGGGGCCAATGATTGTACAGTGGTAGAGTATGGGACCAATGAAGGTTCAGTGGTAAATAATGGGGCCACTGATGGTACAGTGGAAGAGTATGGGACAACTTATGGGGCTAGGAGAGTATGGGACAACTTATGGGGCTAGGAGAGTATGGGACAACTTATAGTGTATAGGACCACTAATGGTACAGTGGTAGGGTATGGCATCACTGATGGTATAGAGGTAGAGTATGTGACCACTGAGTTTTCAGTGGTCGTGTATGGGGCAACTGATGGTACAGTGGTAGTGTATGGGACCACTGATGGTACAATGGTAGTGAATTAGACCACTGATGGTACAGAGGTAGTGTATGAGACCAAAGATGGTACAGGGTAGTTTATGAGGCCACCGATGGTACAGTGGTAAAGTATGGGACCACTGATGATACAATGGTAGAGTATGGGACCATTGATGGTAAAATGGTCGAGTATGGGACCACTGATGGTACAATGGTAGAGTGTGGGGCCACTGATGGTACAGTGGTAGAGTATGGGGCCAATGATGGTACAGTGGTAGTATATGGTGCCACTAATGGTACTGTTGGAGAGTATGTGCCACTAAAGGTACAGTGGTAGAGTATGGGACCACTGATGGTACAGTGGTAGAGTATGGGCCACTAATGGATCAGTTGTAGAGTATGGAACCAATGATGGTACTGTGGTAGAGTATGGGACCACTGGTTGTAGAATGGTAGTGTATGGGACCACTAATGCTACAGTGGTAGAGTATGGGACCACTAATGATACAGCGGTAGAGTATGGGCCCACTGATGGTACAATGGTAGTGTATGGGACCACTGATGGTACAGTGGTAGTGTATGTAGTGTATGGGGCCACTGATGGTACAGTGGTAGAGTATGGTCCACTAATGGTACAGTTGTAGAGTATGGGACCACTGATGGTATAGTGGTAGAGTTTGGGCCACTAATGGTACAGTGGTAGAGTATGGGACCACTGATGGTACAGTGGTAGAGTATGGACCACTGATGGTACAATGGTAGTGTATGGGACCACTGATGGTACAGTGGAAGAGTATGGGGACCACTGATGGTACAGTGGTAAATTATGGGACCAATGGTAGTACAATGGTAGTGTATGGGACCACTGATGGTACAGTCGTAGTGTATGGGGCCACAGATGGTAAAAGGGTAGAGTATGGGGCCAAAAATGGTACAGTGGTAGAGTATGGGGTCACTGATGGTACAGTGGTAGAGTATAGTGTCACTGATGGTACAGTGGAAGAGTATGGGGCCACTGATGGCTCAGTGGTATAATACGGGGCCACTAATAGTACAGTGGTAAAGTATGGGACCACTGATGGTACAGTCGTAGTGTATGGGGCCCCTGATTGTACAGTTGTTGTATATGGGGTCACCGATGGTACAATGGTAGAGTATGGGGCCACTGATTGTTTTGTGGTAGAGTATGGGGCCACTGATGGTACAGTGGTAGTGTGTGGGGCCACTGATGGTTCAATGGTAAAGTATGGGGCCACTGATTGCTCAGTTGAAGAATATGAGACCACTGATGGTACAGTGGTAGAGCATGGGCCACTGATGGTACAGTGGTAGAGTATGGGCCACTAATTGTACAGTTGTAGAGTATGGTCCCACTGAAGGTACAGTGGTAGTGTATGGCCCACTAATGGTACAGTGGTAGAGTATGGGCCACTAATGGTACAGCTGTAGAGTATGGGCCCAATGATTGTACATAGGTAGAGTTTGGGCCACTATTTGTACAGTTGTAGAGTATGGTCCCACTGAAGGTACAGTGGTAGTGTATGGCCCACTGATGGTATAGTGGCAGAGTACGGGCCACTAATGGTACAGTTGTAGAGTATGGGCCCACTTAAGGTACATTGGTAAAGTATGGGCCACTAATGGTACAGTACTCACCTACTTGTACTCCCCTAGGTGTGTTTGCAGGGGTTGAGCTCTGGCTCTTTGGTCCCGCCTTTCAACCGTCAATCAACAGGTGTACAGGTTCCTGAGCCTACTGGGCTCTATCATATCTACACTTGAAACTGTGTATGGAGTCAGCCTCCACCACATCACTTCCTAATGCATTCTATTTGTCAACCACTCTGACACTAAAAAAGTGATACCTTGTATCTGGTCTCCTGCTTCCTACCCCTATCTTCATTACATTACATTTGCTTGGATTAAACTCTAACAGCCATTTGTTCGACCATTCGTGCAGCTTGTCCAGGTCTTCTTGAAGCCTCAAGCTGTCCTCCTCTGTCTTAATCCTTCTCATAATTTTGGTGTCGTCAGCAAACATTGAGAGGAATGAGTCTATCACCTCTGGGAGATCATTTACGTATATCAGAAACAGGATAGGTCCAAGTACAGAGCCCTGTGGAAATCCACTGGTGACTTCACGCCAGTCTGAGGTCTCACCCCTCACTGTAACTCTCTGCTTCCTATTGTTTAGGTACTCCCTTATCCACTGGAGCGCCCTACCAGTTACTCCTGCCTGTTTCTCTAGCTTATGCATCAACCTTTTATGGGGTACTGTGTCAAAGGCTTTCCGACAGTCCAAAAAAATGCAGTCCGCCCACCCTTCTCTTTCTTGTTTAATCTTTGTCACCTGATCGTAGAATTCTATCAAGCCTGTAAGGCAAGATTTACCCTCCCTGAACCCATGTTGATGGGTTGTCACGCAGTCTCTTCTCTCCAGATGTGTTACTAGGTTTTTTCTCACAATCTTCTCCATCACCTTGCATGGTATACAAGTTAAGGACACTGGCCTGTAGTTCAGTGCCTCTTGTCTGTCACCCTTTTTGTATATTGGTACTACATTAGCAGTCCTCCATATTTCTGGTAGGTCCCCCGTTTCCAGTGACCTACTATACACTATGGAGAGTGTTAGGCAAAGTGCTCCTGCACACTCTTTCAATACCCATGGCGAGATTCCATCCGGCCCAACAGCTTTTCTCACATCCAGCTCCAATAGGTGCTTCTTGACCTCATCTCTTGTAATTTCGAACCTATCCAAGGTCACCTGGTTTGCTGCCACCTCTTCTAGCGCCGCGACATCTCCCTGTTCTATTGTAAAGACCTCCAGGAACCTTTTGTTGAGTTCTTCACACACCTCTTTGTCATTCTCTGTGTACCTGTCCTCGCCCACCCTAAGTTTCATCACCTGTTCCTTCACTGTTGTCTTCCTCCTGATGTGACTGTGTAGTAGCTTGGGTTCGGTCTTGGCTTTATTAGCTATATCATTTTCATACCTTTTCTCAGCTGCTCTTCTCACACTGACATACTCGTTCCTGGTTCTCTGGTATCTCTCTCTACTTTCTGGTGTTCTGTAATTACGGAAGTTCCTCCATGCCCTTTTGTTTTGCTCCTTTGCTTTCATACATTTCCTTATTAAACCACGGATTCTTCATTTGCTTCTCTGTTTTTCCTGTCGGGCTGGGACAAACCTGCTTACAGCCTCCTGACATTTTTGGGTGACATAGTCCATCATGTCTTGTACGGACTTGGTTCCGAGTTCTGTGTCCCAATGTATATCCCATAGGAATTTCTTCATTTCCTCATAATTTCCCTTTCGGTACGCCAGCCCTTTGGTTCCCAGTTCTTTTTTGGGGGTGATAATTCCCAGCTCAACCAGGTACTCAAAGCTCAATACACTGTGATCACTCATTCCCAAGGGGGCTTCCAACTTAACTTCCCTTATATCCGACTCATTTAGGGTAAATATCAGATCAAGCAAGGCTGGTTCATCCCCTCCTCTCATTCTTGTCGGTCCCTTGACGTGTTGACTTAGAAAGTTTCTTGTTGCCACATCCAGCAGCTTAGCTCTCCATGTGTCTGGGCCTCCATGTGGGTCTCTGTTCCCCCAATCTATCTTCCCATGGTTGAAGTCTCTCATGATTAGAAGTCTGGATCCGTTCCTGCTAGCCACAGAAGCTGCTCTCTCTATTATATTGATGGTGGCCAAGTTGTTTCTATCATATTCCTGTCTGGGTCTTCTGTCATTCGGTGGGGGGTTATATATGACTACTATTATAATTTTCTGTCCTCCAGTTGCTATGGTGCCTGAAATGTAGTCACTGAAACCTTCACAGTTCTGAATTACCATCTCTTCGAAACTCCAACCTTCTCTTAGTAGCAGAGCTACACCACCTCCTCCTCTCCCTTCTCTCTCTTTCCTCACTACATAGTAGCCCTGTGGAAACACTGCGTTTGTTATGATTTTCGTTAACTTTGTTTCTGTGAGTGCTATTATGTTTGGGTTTTCTCCTAGTGCCCATTCTCCAAGTTCACTTGTTTTATTTGAAATCCCATCTATGTTAGTGTACATCGCCTTGAAGCTCACTTTCTTCTGTTCATTTTCATGTCCCTTTCCTGTGTCCCCTTGTGCGTGTGCCCCTTGTGTTAAATAACCTGTCTTGATCTACCCTATCAATTCCCTTCAGATTCTTGAATGTGGTGATCATGTCCCCCTAACTCTTCTGTCTTCCAGCGAAGTGAGGTTTAATTCCCGTAGTCTCTCCTCGTAGCTCATACCTCTCAGCTCGGGTACTAGTCTGGTAGCAAACCTTTGAACCTTTTCCAGTTTATTCTTATCCTTGACTAGATATGGACTCCATGCTGGGGCTGCATACTCCAGGATTGGCCTGACACATGTGGTATACAAAGTTCTGAATGATTCTTTACACAAGTTTCTGAATGCCATTCGTATGTTGGCCAGCCTGGCATATGCCGCTGATGTTATCCTCTTGATATGTGCTGCAGGAGACAGGTCTGGCGTGATATCAACCCGCAAGCCTTTTTCTTTCTCTGACTCCTGAAGAATTTCCTCTCCCAGATGATACCTTGTATCTGGCTCCCTGCTCCCTACTCCTATCTTCATTACATTACATTTGGTTGGGTTAGACTCTAACAACCATTTGTTCGACCATTCCTTCAGCTTGTCTAGGTCTTCTTGAAGCCTCAAACAGTCCTCTTCTGATTTAATCCTTCTCGTAATTTTAGCATCGTCCACAAACATTGAGAGAAATGAATCAATACCCTCCGGGAGATCATTTACATACATCAGAAACAAGATAGGACCGAGTACAGAGCCCTGTGGGACTCCACTGGTGACCACGCCAATCGGAGGTCTCACCCCTCACCGTAACTCTCTGCTTCCTATTGCTTAGGTACTCCTTTATCCACTGGAGCACCTTATCACCTACACCTGCCTGTCTTTCCAGCTTATGTACCAGCCATTTATGCGGTACTGTGTCAAAGGCTTTCCAACAATCCAAGAAAATGCAGTCCCCCCAGCCCTCTCTTTTTTGCTTAATCTTTGTCACCTGATCATAGAATTCTATCAAGCCTGTAAGGCAAGATTTACCCTCCCTGAACCCATGTTGGCGATTTGTCACGAAGTCTCTTCTCTCCAGATGTGTTACCAGGTTTTTTCTCACGATCTTCTCCATCACCTTGCATGGTATACAATTCAAGGACACTGGCCTGTAGCTCAGTGCCTCTTGCCTGTCGCCCTTTTTGTATATTGGGGCCACATTCGCCTTCTTCTATATTTCTGGTTGGTCTCCCGTCTCCAGTGACTTACTATACACTAGGGAGAGTGGCAAGTGGCAAAGTGCCTCTACACACTCTTTCAGTATCCATGGCGAGATCCCATCTGGACCAACAGCCTTTCTAACATCCAGATCCAGCAGGTGTCTCTTGACCTCCTCTCTCAAAGTTTCGAACTCTTCCAAGGCCGCCTGGTTTACCTCCCTTTCTCCTAGCACAGTGACCTCACCTTGTTCTATTTTGAAGACCTCCTGAAACCTCTTGTTGAGTTCTTCGCACACCTCTTTGTCATTCTCTGTATACCTGTCCTCGCCTGTTCTAACCTTCAATACCTGTTCTTTCACTGTTGTTTTCCTTCTGATGTGACTGCGGAGTAGCTTTGGTTCGGTCTTGGCTTTGTTTGCTATATCATTTTCAAAACTTTTCTCTGCTTCTCTTCTCACCCTGACGTACTCATTCCTGGTTCTCTTGTATCTCTCTCTGCTTTCTGGTGTTCTGTTATTCCGGAAGTTCCTCAACGCCCTTTTATTCAGTTTCTTCGCTTCCATACATGCCTTATTATACCATGGATTCTCCAGTTGCTTCTCGGATTTTTCCCTTTGGACAGTGGTAGAGTATGGGACCACTGATGGTACAATGGTAGTGAATGGGGCCACTGATTGTTTCAATGGTAAAGTATAGGGCCACTGATGGCTCAGTAGTAGAATATGGGGACACTGATGGTACAGTGGTAGAGTATGAGCCACTAACGCTACAGTTGAAGAGTATGGGCCCACTGAAGGTACAGTGGTAGAGTATGTGCCACTAATGGTACAGTGAGAGAGTATGGGACCACTGATGGTACAGTGGTAGAGTATAGGCCACTAATGGTAAAGTGGTAAAGTATGGGGCCCACTGAAGGTACAGTCGTATAGTATGGGCCATTAATGGTACAGTGGTAGAGTATGGGACCACTGATGGTACAGTGGTAGAGTACGGGACCACTGATGGTACAATGGTAGTGTATGGGACCACTGATGGTACAGTGGTAGAATTTGGACCACTAATGGTACAGTTGTAGAGTATGGGCCCACTGAAAGTACAGTGGTAGGTTATGGCCCACTAATGGTACAGTGGTAGAGTATGGAACCAATGATGGTACTGTGGTAGAGTATGGAACCATTGATTGTACAATGGTAGTGTATGGGACCACTAATGCTACAGTGGTAGAATATGGAACCAATAATGGTACAGTGGTAGAGTATGGGACCACTGATGGTACAATGGTAGTGTATGGGACCACTGATGGTACTGTGGTAGTGTATGGGGCCACTGATGGTTCAATGGTAAAGCATGGGGCCACTGATAGCTCATTGGTAGAATATGGGGCCACTGATGGTACAGTGGTAGAATATGGGCCCACTGAAGGTTCAGTGGCAGAGTATGGGCCACTAATGGTACAGTTGTAGAGTATGGGACTATTGATGGTACAGTGCTGGAGTATGGGTCACTAATGGTACATAGGTAGAGTATGGACCCAGTGAAGGTACAGTGGTAGAGTATGGGACCACTGGTGGTAAAATGGTAGTGTATGGGGCCACTGATAGTACAGTGGTAGTGTATGGGGCCAGTGATGGTACAGTGGTAGTGTATAGGGTCACCGATGGTACAATGGTTGAGTATGGGGCCACTGATGGTACAGTGGTAGAGTATAGGCCGCTAATTGTACGGTTGTAGAGTATGGTCCCACTGAAGGTACAGTGGTAGAGTATGGGACCACTGTTGGTACATAGGTAGAGTATGGGCCACTAATGGTACATTGGTAGAGTATTGGCCCCCTGAAGGTACAGTGGTAGAGTATGGGCCACTAATGGGACAGTGGTAGAGTATGGGACCACTGATGGTGCAATGGTAGTGTATGGGACCACTGATGGTACAGTGGTAGTGTATAAGGCCACTGAAGGTACAGTGGTAGTGTATGGGCCACTAATGGTACAGTGGTAGAGTATGGGACCACTGATGGTACAGTTGTAGAGTATAGGCCACTGATGGTTCAATGGTAAAGTATGGGGCCACTCAAGATACAGTCGTAGAGTATGGGCCACTGATGGTTCAATGGTAAAGTATGGGGCAACTGATGACTCAGTGGTAGAATATGGGCCCACTGAAGGTACAGTGGTAGAGTATGGGCCACTAATGGTACAGTGGTAGAATATGGGCCCACTGAAGGTACAGTGGTATAGTATGGGCCACTAATGATAAAGTGGTAGAGTATGGGACCACTGATGGTACAGTGGCAGATTATGGGAACACTGATGGTACAATGGTAGTGTATGGGACCACTGATTGTACAGTGGTAGTACATGGGGGCTACTGATTGTACAGTGGTAGTGTATGACGCCACCAATGTTATAGTGATAAAGTATGGCCCAACTGATGGTACAATGGTAGAGTATGGGACCACTGATTGTACAATGGTCGAGTATGGGACCACTGATGGTTCAATGGTAGTGTATGGGGCCACTGATGGTTCAATGGTAAAGTATGGGGCCACGGATGGCTCAGTTGTAGAATATGGGCCCACTGAAGGTACAGTGGTAGAGTATGGGCCACTTATGGTACAGTGGTAGAGTATGGGACCACTGATTGTACAGTGGTAGTGTATGGGGCCGCTGATGGTACAGTGGTAGTGTATAGGGCCACTTATGGTACAGTTGCAGAGTATGTGACCATTGAGGGTACAGTGGTAGAGTATGGGACCACTGATGGTACAATGGTAGTGTATGGGACCACTGATGGTACAGTGGTAGTATATGGGGTCATTGATGGTACAGTGGTAGTGTATGGGGTCACCAATGGCACAGTGTTAAAGTATGGCCCCACTGATGGTACAATGGTAGAGTATGGGACCACTGATGGTACAAAAGTCGAGTATGGGACCCTTGATGGTTCAATGGTAGAGTATGGGGCCACTGATGGGACAGTGGTAGTGTACGGGGCCACTTATGGTACAGTGGTAGAGTTTGGGCCCACTGATGGTGCAATGGTAGTGTATGGGACCACTGATTGTAAAGTTGTAGTGTATGGGGCCACTCATGGTACAGTAGTAGTGGACGGGGCCACCGATGGTACAATGGTAGAGTATGGGGCCACTGATTCTACAGTGGTAGAGTATGGGGCCACTGATGGTACAGTGGTAGTGTATTGGGACACTGATGGTTCAAAGGTAAAGTATGGGGCCACTGATGGCTCAGTGGTAGAGTATTGGCCACTAATGGTACAGTTGTAAAGTATGGGCCCACTGATGGTACAATGGTAGAGTATGGGACCTCTGATGGTACAATGGTAGTGTATGGGACCATTGATGGTACAGTGGTAGTGTATGGGGCCACTGATGGTACAGTGGTAGTGTATGGGGTCACCGATGGTACCGTGGTAAAGTTTGGGTCCACTGATGGTACAATGGTAGAGTATGGGACCACTGATGGTGCAATGGTCGAGTATGGGACCACAGATGGTATAATGGTAGAGTATGGGGCCATTGATGGTACAGTGGTAGAGTATGTGACCACTGACGGTACAGTGGTAGATTATGGGACCACTAATGGTACAGTTGTAGAGTATCGGCCCACTGAAGGTACAGTGGTAGAGTATGGGCCAATAATTGTACAGTGGATGAGTATGTGGCTACTGATGGTACAGTGGTAGAGTATGGGAGCACTGAAGGTATAGTGGTAGAGTATGGGACCACTGAAGGTATAGTGGTAGAGTATGGGACCACTGAAGGTACAATGGTAGAGTATGGGCTACTAATGGTACAGTGGTAGAGTATGGGACCACTGATGGTACAGTGGTGGAGTATGAGGCCACTGATGGTACAGTGGTGGAGTATGGGACCACTGATGGTACAGTGGTGGAGTATGGGACCACTGATGGTACAGTGGTGGAGTATGAGGCCACTGATGGTACAATTTCAGATTATGGGGCTGGCAATAGTTCGCGTTACGTCACAGACTCATAGTATGTCGGAGACTTTTATCAGGTGATGTTAGGCTCGTATGTTCCATTTCGTGTTGTTATCTACGCACTTTACTGTGCCACTCGTTTGCTGACGTTGGCGAGATGTCAGAACATTCAATAGATATTCTAACTAAATCTAGTAATACAATGAACAAATCACACACCAGAATGAGCAAGACAAACATTTCAGTCCGTCCTAGATCATTATCAAGTACCCACGACTTGACACTCGGTCCAGGACGAACCAAAACTTCGTCGTTTCGCTATCATCTGATAGGTAGTTTGTTTCATCATATCGTCAGCCCCTTTATTGCGAATCGTCGCCTGCATACGGCCATGCAACACATATCTTACGTTCATTTTTTTTTTTTTTTTTTTTTTTTGAGATATATACAAGAGTTGTTACATTCTTGTACAGCCACTAGTACGCGTAGCGTTTCGGGCAGGTCCATGGAATACGATCCCCTGCCGCGAATACGATTCTCTGTTGCGTTAAACAGAGGCTACAGTTAAGGAATTGCGCCCAGTAAATCCTCCCCGGCCAGGATACGAACCCATGACATAGCGCTCGCGGAACGACAGGCGAGTGTCTTACCACTACACCACGGAGACTGGTTGTTTGTTCTACCGTGTAGAACAAAGTTGTGGTGAGCGGTAGCGCAGCAGAACGATAGTGTATACATGCCCCAAGCCCAGCTGGACCTAACACAACAGAGAGTAGCAGATCGCTCATATTAAGCTCGTATCAATCTTTGCATAACAAAAATACTTTTAATTAAAGTTTCTATATGAAGCCAATCACTCTGGCGTCATCTGCGCTCCTGGAGATCTAATGATTTTTATTATTAGCGCGTCCAGCCAGTCATCAATAAACTAGCACCTGGCAGAATAAAGAGGACCAAGCTTTATGAAGGCCAGCAAGCTTAGCGTCAACACTTAATCCATAAAGTCGCAACGCTGCGAGAGTTACAACACTGGTATGGTATATTACAACGCTGGTATGGTATATTACAACACTGGTATGGTATATTACAACGCTGGTATGGTATATTACAACACTGGTATGGTATATTACAACACTGGTATGGTATATTACAACACTGGTATGGTATATTACAACGCTGGTATGGTATATTACAACGCTGGTATGGTATATTACAACGCTGGTATGGTATATTACAACACTGGTATGGTATATTACAACGCTGGTATGGTATATTACAACGCTGGTATGGTATATTACAACACTGGTATGGTATATTACAACGCTGGTATGGTATATTACAACGCTGGTATATTATATCAATGATAGTATAGCATACCACAATGCTGGAATAGTGAATCTCAAAGTCGGTATACCATATCACAAGGCTGGTTGAGTTCATTACAACGCTGGCATAGTCAATTACCACACTGGTATAGTCCATCATAACACTGGTATAGTCAATAATAACATTAGTATAGGAAATCATAACACTGGTATAGTCAATAATAACATGCATCAAATGAACAAATCCACAGAGGCCGTGACGAGGGTTTGAACCTACGTCTGAGAGGATCCCAGACGCGCCTTAATTGACTAAGCTACGACATGGTAAATGAATTGCAACCTGGAAATCAACTTGACCTACCGTGGATCCTGAAGTCTCTCGGAGACACCAATTTGATCATGTCGTAGCTCAGTCGAGTAAGGAGCGTCTGGAATCCTCTCGAACGTAGATTCGAAACCTCGTCACAGCCCTTGTGGATTTGTTCATTTGATGCATCACGCTAATGTGATTTCTGTGTGTAATGAAGTAAGGGCAAAGAGGTAGAATAGCTTATTTTGTTATGATCACAGGCTGTAGGAGAAACGAGTCTCCCCTTGAGAGTTATTCTGCCAGGCATGACCTAACTAAGATGTTAAGGAGATATAGACCTGGATATTTATATAGTAAACACTCGATTGAATTTGACAAATAGTTTGCAAGTATGGGCAGTGAATAAGAATTTAAATAAATGACTGTTCATGAGATGTGGAGAATTTGCTGGGGGTGTGAGACTCGCTTCTGAGGACGTTGACCTCACTTGAGCACCAGATATCGTGAGGGGAAGTCGCGCTCAGTTGAGCTCCTGTTAGAGAAGAACCCCCTAGTTGATATACCTTCAAGAGGAAGGAAGTGTGCAAACGTTTCAGCTGTGGAATCAATCTGGAAACGTGTGGGCTCAAGTCCGGGACGGCAGGAAGAGTTGTGAAGTCGTCCTGAAACATTTTCGTGGGCAGTCGTGTGAGCGTCCTCGCAAGAAAAATTCTGTGGTAAGCACATTTTAACCAGTTAACGGTGATTGCCTGCTGTTGGTCGTGTGCCCAGCGGCCGTAGCAAGTGTTTATTGATATGTTAGGCCAATTTTACTAAGGCAGTAAGCTGAAATAAAGGAATGAAGAGAAGACGACCAGCTGGAGGAGGCGGCAACGTCCACCCCCTCCGAGCGCTCCTGGGTGTCTGAAGGAGCCTAGCTCCTGGCCAGTAGTTGCCCTGCAGCGGGAGGCGGAGGATGGACCAGCCCAATAGGGGAGACCCCTCACGGCGTTCGGGAAGCAGGGAGATGTCGGGTGAAACATTTATTGTGTTTAGTTCATTTCAGTTATATGTTTGTACAGGAACAATGTTATTGGCGTATCAAAGGGTTGCAGGTTTGTCTGAGGAAGGAGTTGATGGGAGTACTTGGAGGCCAGAGAAGAAGTTAATGAGTGGAACTTCAAGGCTGGAGGAGTGGATGTTGTACCCTGTGGAAGAGCGAGCCCCATAGTGGGGAATTGGACCTCAAACTATGTGAAGAGGAGCAGTGAAGTAAAGTTTCACATGCTTCAGTGGTGAAGTACCACGGGAATCCAAGCAAAACTTCCTGGTGTAGAGCCTGGATCCTCTAGAGCCTGGAAGAGCTCTAGAGGATCCTGGTAGATACATCTGGAAGAACCTGATCATATCTAGGTAGTGACCTTCCAGATGTGGGAAGGAAGTTCTTATTGACTTCTTCTAGGGAATTGGTAGAGTGCTTGATTGTCATTAGCATGCAAGGCGCAGTGAAAGGAGGATGATTGGTTATCATTTTTGTACCAAGGGATACTTATACTGAAGTTTACAAAGTTACAATTATAGGCTGGGTTAACTGCAGAGATATATATATTCAAGGGCTGATAGTGCCATATTTGTTTTACAAGGTTTAACCCACTTGGTGAGGTTGGTAGCATAAGTGGCAAGCCAGGAGTTGGGCTACCACTTGGAATAAGCAACTGATAGAGTCCTGATGGTATTGACTTGCAGCCAGGTTATAATATCATAAGGTGTTGAAGTTTATATACTTATATACTGCATGTGAGTGCTTTATATATGTTCTGTGTTGTTATCAAATATTTGTAATGAACAGGTGTTTGCCCTTGTCCTAGTGAGGCTTCCCAGGAAGTAGAAAAGAGAGAGAGAGAGAGAGAGAGAGAGAGAGAGAGAGAGAGAGAGAGAGAGAGAGAGAGAGAGAGAGAGAGAGAGAGAGAGAGAGAGAGAGAGAGAGAGAGAGAGAGAGAGAGAGAGAGAGAGAGAGAGAGAGAGAGAGAGAGAGAGAGAGAGAGAGAGAGAGAGAGAGAGAGAGAGAGAGAGAGAGAGAGAGAGAGAGAGAGAGTGCACCACAGCTGTGGACAGGGTAGTACAAAATAATAATTCAGAAAAGAAGATTGAGGAGATCATACGAACAAAGGAGAGAGTGGGGAGTGACGGTGCCTCAAGTGGCTGTGTGCACATGAGAACGAGGCTAGTGTTGGAGCCACATCCCCTAAATATGTGACGCTGAGCCCCTTCTACAAAAGCAATAAGCGTACAGGGTGATCTCCTGATTGAAGTATAAGCACTCTTGGGATTTGGGTTGTTTTGTCCATAAAGTTTGGGCAACCGACAAAGACAACATCGTAATAATTGGCAGAACTCAGGTGCATGGGGGAATTGTGTAAACCCCTTGTTTGTGACTCAGAGAGACTGCAGGATCCGTGGTAGGTCAAGTTGATTTCCCGGTTGAAATTATTTTACCATGCCATAGCTCAGTCGATTATGGTGCGTCTGGGAACCTCTTGGAAGTAGGTTCGAATCCTCGTCACAGCTCTTATGGATTTGTTCATTTAATAATAAACCTCCTTACGTAGGTAGGTTATCTTCTTCTTAAGATGATTTTGGGGCTTTAGTGTCCCCACGGCCCGGTCCTCGACCTGGCCTCCACCCCCAGGAAGCAGCCCGTGACAGCTGACAGATATAACAGTCATGGAAAGGAGCGGAGGTTTCCACACTGCAGTCTACACTAAGGAAACAAACATAGGAATGTGCCTAAATGCCAACAGTGACTGCCCAGACAGGTACAAGAGGAGTGTTGTTAACGCTTATGTCGACCGTGCTCTCAGCCACAGCTCAGGATGGACGCAAGTCGACGAAGAACTCTGTAGGGTAAGGCAGGTCCTAGTCAACAACGGCTTCTCCAATGGTTTCGTTGAAGACATCATAAGAAGGAAAGTGAAACGTAATGCAACCTCTGAAGAGACCACTAACACAACACCTATACCACCTATTAGACTATTTTACAGGAACTTCTTTTCCACAGCTCATAAAACGGAGGAAAGGGTCCTGAAAGATATTGTTAAAAGAAACGTTATCCCTACAGACAAAAATCAGAAGACACAACTGACGATTTACTATAAAACCAAAAAAAACGGCCAGCCTACTCATGAGAAACTCTCCAGACACTAAGCAGAACGCTTTAAAAGAGACCAACGTCGACTATGCCTTCAAATGCCCTCTTGGGGACTGTAAGCCTCAAAAAACTCAGTATATAGGCAAGACACCAACATCTCTTTCCAGGCGATTAACGATGCATAAGCAACAGGGCTCCATTAGGGAACATATAATCTCTTCCCACAACCAAACCATCACCAGAGAAATCTTAGCAAACAACACAGAAACCATCAATAGATACAGCGATAGCAGGCGGCTTGACATCTGCGAGGCACTACACATCAAGAAGTCAACACCAGCAATCAACAGCCAATTAATGCACAACTATATTCTACCCACTTCAAGACTCTGCTCCAATATAGAAGCATCAAGAAATATGGGCCAATAGACCCTCTGCAATTACTTCCATTCTTACTTTCAATACCCATTGTTTCGTGTTCTATCCTGTGTTGAAAGTTTTGTTCACCTCATCCAAAAACTGTTGTAACATATCACCTCACCCAAAATGCGGGTATAAAATGAAAAATGAAAGCTGTTTACATCATAGCATAAGTAAGAACTCTGTTTAGTGTTTGCAGGTAATAGTTGTGTGTGTGTAAACTAAAAGTCTTTGAAAATGTAATAAGTTATTACGAAACGCGTTCAAGTGTCGCGTCATACTAGAAATAAAAATGAGTTATGGAGAATTGATTTTTCAATTACCATCAACAGTGAAAAGAAACATAAGAAAGATCGAGAAAATTCGTGTTAGAATTATTAATCTTACTTTTTCGGTCATATTCAACAATGTATATATATATATATATATATATATATATATATATATATATATATATATATATATATATATATATATATATATATATATATATATTAGTATATTTTGGTAGCAGTCTTTCCTGTAGACATATTTTATTAAATATGACCGAGAAAGTAAGATTAATAATTCTAACACGAATTTTCTCAATCTTTCGTACATTATGCTTCACTGTTGGAGGTAAATCAAAAATCACTTCTCCAAAATTCATTTTTATTTCTAGTCTGACGCGACACGGGCGCGTTTCGTAACACTTATTACATTTTCAAAGACTTCACAAATACACAACTGATTAGAACTTGCGTTTCCCTGATTTTATATCTACATTTGAGTGAGGTGGGAAGGGTGATGTGGCATTACATTTGAGTGAGGTGGGAAGGATGATGTGGCATTAGAGGATATTAATAGGGTATTAAAAGTATCAACACAAGACAGAACACGAAACAATGGATATTGAATAGAAGTGTTTGTAGAAAGCCTATTGGTCCATATTTCTTGATGCTTCTATATTGGAGCGGAGTCTTGAGGTGGGTAGAATATAGTTGTGCAATAATTGGCTGTTGATTGCTGGTGTTGACTTCTTGATGTGTAGTGCCTCGCAAACGTCAAGCCGCCTGCTATCGCTGTATCTATCGATGATTTCTGTGTTGTTTACTAGGATTTCTCTGGCGATGGTTTGGTTATGGGAAGAGATTATATGTTCCTTAATGGAGCCCTGTTGTTTATGCATCGTTAAACGCCTAGAAAGAGATGTTGTTGTCTTGCCTATATACTGGGTTTTTTGGAGCTTACAGTCCCCAAGTGGGCATTTGAAGGCATAGACGACGTTAGTCTCTTTTAAAGCGTTCTGTTTCGTGTCTGGAGAGTTTCTCATGAGTAGGCTGGCCGTTTTTCTGGTTTTATAGTAAATCGTCAGTTGTATCCTCTGATTTTTGTCTGTAGGGATAACGTTTCTATTAACAATATCTTTCAGGACCCTTTCCTCTGTTTTATGAGCTGTGGAAAAGAAGTTCCTGTAAAATAGTCTAATAGGGGGTATAGGTGTTGTGTTAGTTGTCTCTTCGGAGGTTGCATGGCTTTTCACTTTCCTTCTTATGATGTCTTCGATGAAACCATTGGAGAAGCCGTTATTGACTAGAACCTGCCTTACCCTACAGAGTTCTTCGTCGACTTGCTTCCATTCTGAGCTGTGGCTGAGAGCACGGTCGACGTATGCGTTAACAACACTCCTCTTGTACCTGTCAGGGCAGTCGCTGTTGGCATTTAGGCACATTCCTATGTTTGTTTCCTTTGTGTAGACTGCAGTGTGGAAACCTCCGCCCTTTTCCATGACTGTTACATCTAGAAAAGGCAGCTTCCCATCCTTTTCCGTCTCGTAAGTGAAACGCAGCACGGAACTCTGCTCAAATGCCTCCTTCAGCTCCTGCAGATGTCTGACATCAGGTACCTGTGTAAAAATGTCGTCAACATACCTGCAGTATATGGCCGGTTTCAAGTTCATGTCGACTAAGACTTTTTGCTCGATGGTACCCATGTAGAAGTTTGCAAACAGGACACCTAGGGGAGAACCCATAGCAACCCCATCTACTTGCTTATACATATGCCCATCCGGGCTCAAGAAGGGTGCCTCTTTAGTACAAGCTTGGAGTAGTTTCCTCAGAATACTTTCTGGCATGTCAAGAGGAGTACAGGCTGGATCACGATACACTCTGTCGGCTATCATTCCGATTGTCTCGTCCACAGGTACGTTGGTAAACAGCGATTCTACGTCCAACGAGGCTCTTATCCCTGTGGCCCGTGCGCCCCGCAGTAAGTCCACAAATTCCTTTGGAGACTTCAGGCTGAAGGCGCAAGGAACATAAGGAGTCAGCAGGCCGTTGAGTCGCTTTGCCAATCTGTACGTGGGTGTGGGTATCTGGCTAATGATTGGCCGAAGTGGGTTTCCAGGCTTGTGCGTCTTGACATTTCCATACGCATATCCAGGTTTATATTCCCCAATGATCTTTGGCAGGTGGAGTCCGGATTTCTTGGCGTTCACAGTTTCGATCAGTTTGTTGACCTTTGCTTTTAATTCGGCTGTAGTGTCCTTCGTTACCCTTTGGAACTTAGTTTGGTCAGAGAGTATGATGTTCATTTTCGCCAGATATTCGTCTTTTTTAAGAATGACATATATTGGCGACTTGTCACCTCTCCTGACAACTATCTCCTTGTTCTCACGAAGGCTTTTAGCTGCCGCTCTAAGCTCGGGGGACAGTATGGTGCTTCTGTAGTTGCCTCGATTCTTTCCTCCTTCTGCAATAAGTTCTGCTTGTAAGGTATCTTTGGTAGTGACCTTCTTTTGTGTCTCGAGGTCGAATATGTCGTCCAACAGAATTTCCAACTCCACTTTCCGGGCCATTTCACTCGGTCTGGACATAACATGACAGTTTATGCCCAGATTTAGGAGAGTGACTTGGTCCTCAGTGAGGTTAATTCCTGCAAGGTTCAGGAAGCCATCTCTTGGTCGTGGAATTGCCATAGGTCCTCCATATAATGTTGTTAGTTTCTTGATAATCCTTGTTTCAGTGCTGAGGTGATGTTGGTCTGACATTAAAACGATAACGATAAAAGATAACAGATCCTTCACGATAAAATATCGCCAGGATCTGATTCGTGATCAGATATACAAGGCAGAGAATGAAATCAAAGACAAAAAAACGCAACTACTTCATGCTACAAACGAGTGGAGAAATAGCAACATCGACCATAGTATCCGTACCCGCATTGAACAACACCTCGACATCCTCACAGACCAACATCACCTCAGCACTGAAACAAGGATTATCAAGAAACTAACAACATTATATGGAGGACCTATGGCAATTCCACGACCAAGAGATGGCTTCCTGAACCTTGCAGGAATTAACCTCACTGAGGACCAAGTCACTCTCCTAAATCTGGGCATAAACTGTCATGTTATGTCCAGACCGAGTGAAATGGCCCGGAAAGTGGAGTTGGAAATTCTGTTGGACGACATATTCGACCTCGAGACACAAAAGAAGGTCACTACCAAAGATACCTTACAAGCAGAACTTATTGCAGAAGGAGGAAAGAATCGAGGCAACTACAGAAGCACCATACTGTCCCCCGAGCTTAGAGCGGCAGCTAAAAGCCTTCGTGAGAACAAGGAGATAGTTGTCAGGAGAGGTGACAAGTCGCCAATATATGTCATTCTTAAAAAAGACGAATATCTGGCGAAAATGAACATCATACTCTCTGACCAAACTAAGTTCCAAAGGGTAACGAAGGACACTACAGCCGAATTAAAAGCAAAGGTCAACAAACTGATCGAAACTGTGAACGCCAAGAAATCCGGACTCCACCTGCCAAAGATCATTGGGGAATATAAACCTGGATATGCGTATGGAAATGTCAAGACGCACAAGCCTGGAAACCCACTTCGGCCAATCATTAGCCAGATACCCACACCCACGTACAGATTGGCAAAGCGACTCAACGGCCTGCTGACTCCTTATGTTCCTTGCGCCTTCAGCCTGAAGTCTCCAAAGGAATTTGTGGACTTACTGCGGGGCGCACGGGCCACAGGGATAAGAGCCTCGTTGGACGTAGAATCGCTGTTTACCAACGTACCTGTGGACGAGACAATCGGAATGATAGCCGACAGAGTGTATCGTGATCCAGCCTGTACTCCTCTTGACATGCCAGAAAGTATTCTGAGGAAACTACTCCAAGCTTGTACTAAAGAGGCACCCTTCTTGAGCCCGGATGGGCATATGTATAAGCAAGTAGATGGGGTTGCTATGGGTTCTCCCCTAGGTGTCCTGTTTGCAAACTTCTACATGGGTACCATCGAGCAAAAAGTCTTAGTCGACATGAACTTGAAACCGGCCATATACTGCAGGTATGTTGACGACATTTTTACACAGGTACCTGATGTCAGACATCTGCAGGAGCTGAAGGAGGCATTTGAGCAGAGTTCCGTGCTGCGTTTCACTTACGAGACGGAAAAGGATGGGAAGCTGCCTTTTCTAGATGTAACAGTCATGGAAAAGGGCGGAGGTTTCCACACTGCAGTCTACACAAAGGAAACAAACATAGGAATGTGCCTAAATGCCAACAGCGACTGCCCTGACAGGTACAAGAGGAGTGTTGTTAACGCATACGTCGACCGTGCTCTCAGCCACAGCTCAGAATGGAAGCAAGTCGACGAAGAACTCTGTAGGGTAAGGCAGGTTCTAGTCAATAACGGCTTCTCCAATGGTTTCATCGAAGACATCATAAGAAGGAAAGTGAAAAGCCATGCAACCTCCGAAGAGACAACTAACACAACACCTATACCCCCTATTAGACTATTTTACAGGAACTTCTTTTCCACAGCTCATAAAACAGAGGAAAGGGTCCTGAAAGATATTGTTAATAGAAACGTTATCCCTACAGACAAAAATCAGAGGATACAACTGACGATTTACTATAAAACCAGAAAAACGGCCAGCCTACTCATGAGAAACTCTCCAGACACGAAACAGAACGCTTTAAAAGAGACTAACGTCGTCTATGCCTTCAAATGCCCACTTGGGGACTGTAAGCTCCAAAAAACCCAGTATATAGGCAAGACAACAACATCTCTTTCTAGGCGTTTAACGATGCATAAACAACAGGGCTCCATTAAGGAACATATAATCTCTTCCCATAACCAAACCATCGCCAGAGAAATCCTAGTAAACAACACAGAAATCATCGATAGATACAGCGATAGCAGGCGGCTTGACGTTTGCGAGGCACTACACATCAAGAAGTCAACACCAGCAATCAACAGCCAATTATTGCACAACTATATTCTACCCACCTCAAGACTCCGCTCCAATATAGAAGCATCAAGAAATATGGACCAATAGGCTTTCTACAAACACTTCTATTCAATATCCATTGTTTCGTGTTCTGTCTTGTGTTGATACTTTTAATACCCTATTAATATCCTCTAATGCCACATCATCCTTCCCACCTCACTCAAATGTAATGCCACATCACCCTTCCCACCTCACTCAAATGTAGATATAAAATCAGGGAAACGCAAGTTCTAATCAGTTGTGTATTTGTGAAGTCTTTGAAAATGTAATAAGTGTTACGAAACGCGCCCGTGTCGCGTCAGACTAGAAATAAAAATGAATTTTGGAGAAGTGATTTTTTATTTACCTCCAACAGTGAAGCATAATGTACGAAAGATTGAGAAAATTCGTGTTAGAATTATTAATCTTACTTTCTCGGTCATATTTAATAAAATATATATATATATATATATATATATATATATATATATATATATATATATATATATATATATATATATATATATATATATATATATATATATATATATATATATATATATATATATATATATATATATATATATATATATATATATATATAGATATATATATACCCCTTCTAGGTATAAAAAAATAAAAAAAAATAAAGAAAAAAATATATATATATATGTATATATATATATATATATATATATATATATATATATATATATATAAATTAATTGGATATATATACACACAAATAGTTTGAGTGGTAATCAGTGTCACTATAAAAATTCTTTTGCTAGATCATCATTATCACTGTCGGATGGATTAGAGACACCAATTAACATTCAAAGGTGAAATCATTATAAGTTAAATATAAATGAATACAGTATATGGTAATATAATAATTATATGAACAACAGAACTCATGTTGTTATTAATCCCACTCTATATTAGGGCCTACACAATGTTTAAATGATTGCTAGGATGCTTAATATTTAGAGCAACACTAGACAAGTTTGGTATCCTATCCTAACACGAGTTTGCAACAAGTAAATTAATATAATATAATATTGTGCGGTAAAGACATGAGTGCAATCATTTAATTTGGTTTTATTTATATGTTGAATCTTTCTCTCTAAACCTAAGATAAATATATATACATTTATGGTTAGTAGCCTCTCATCAACCTCTTGTGATGTTTAATATTGTTAATTAATTTGTTAGCCACAAATGTTAGAGATCCTCATATGAGGTGTACTCCATCCGGAGATAAGTTCTCACAGAATGGACAAGCAGTAAGTGGATATGGGGGGCACCCAGACATACCCTTCTCCTGAGACGGTAATTTATATTGTTGACTTTGAGTGTGTAAAACTCACTACTCACACCCCAACAGTTATTTTCCGGTGGTTGGCTTGGCTCTATTTCAGTAAACACGACATTTGAATTGTTTGCTTTAAAAGAGGTAATTATACTCCTGAAGTTATTTTAATCTCAGCTGGATTACATGATGGGTGTATATCAATGCCACCTAAGTATATTATAGTTACATGATGAGACCAATCTAGAGCTTCAGTTAATCTTTAATTATTTTAAAAGTTATGATCAGTAGCTCCTGGTGACCTGGATATCCTTACCTCACCTTTAAGTATAGCAGCAAGTTGTCTAGGAACTTGACTATGTCTACTGTTGCTACTTTGAACATCAGTCTTTTTGAGATTTAACTGCAGCTGTAATCTCAATCACTGGTATTTACTTGAATATTATTGTTTTGTGAGTGGCTGTTTGCAAAATTAAAATATCACACTTCTAGTGGATAATTCCGTGTAACCCGTTCTCGCCACTTATTTGGTGGGCAAATTCGCGAATGCGTAGCTCTGGGTTTGAGTGTGTTACGAACCCGGATCCAACGTCCGAGCCTGGAGCAGTGACAAACACGCCATCTGTGGGTCAGCTCCCGAAACCCCCGCCAAACGAACGACGACACCTAGTGAGGACAGCGTGTACTGGCCTCGAGGACCAGTTTCCAGTCTGGTTCAGCGCTCAACACCGCCGCTCCTGACCTCTGGTGAGGTGGTGCTCCGACGACAGCGCCATCTAGGGAGTGGATATGTCGGGCGTTTGTATCTGAGCCTGTGAGTGTGGTGTATTAGTGTCCCGGTTATTAATGACGTGTCTGCTTACAGAGCCAACCTGGGACCACTGTGTTGAAGGTGTAGTCAGTCTACCCGAGGCAGCCAGTCTCCATACAGTGAAGTTTGCTGCAGCTGTCGTGACGTCGTCCCCCCGGAAGAACACTGTGGTGTGTTAAGCCTGCCAGTGGAGTGGCAGTGGAAGGATTTACCCGGGACCGACGGTTGGAGACGATAATCCACTGGGGTATTGAGGACAGGAGGGTGATTGGTGATATCACACGAGACTCCTGTCTAGGGCGTACCCCTTTTATCGTTCGTGGAGTGGCCGTACCAGCCTTGGTGGCTCAGTACCTGCCAGCAGACCTGCTGGACGTGTGGTTGACGGCCTCCACGACGGTGCCCCCAGTGGACCTGTGTTGTGGCTGACCTGTGGCCAGGGTAGGCTCGGCGTTCTCAGAGGACACGTCTTGAGGCCACGAAGAAAGCACCGCGGACTCAGCACCTAGCTTCGAGGATCCATAGTCTCCAGTAGAAGACTACAGTGTTGATCCCCTTTGTAAAGTGTTAATACCCCTCCCCCTTGTGTACGTTTTACTTTTATATATTTAAATGGTGATGGTTATATTATATTATATTAAGTTCTTACCTTTCTTTCCCTACTCCCTTTAAGTTACTTGCGTCACGGATCGCATCCCTTGATAGCCTCTACTGGCTTGGGGCCGGATATATATCTTCCTCTAACTACATCAGAGTAAGAACCCCGTTGCGTCCCGAGAGGGCCGTAACAGAGTGGTTTTCACTCTCTGGGTTTTATTTGTTTGCACGTATTTTGCTCCTCGGTTCCTGTCCTTGGAACAATGGTGGTGCTTTAGTTGTTGCAGTAACACTTTTATGTGAACCGCTAAGTGAGGTTTACTGAGTTTATTGCTACGAGTGTTTTATAGCAGTTTACTTTAACTGCTATTTGTATGATTTATTTATGCACTGATTCATTTATGGATCATGAAGATCCCGGTTCGAAGTACCAAGAATGTGGGGAAAATCTCTCAACAAGAATTTTTGTATTTATTTAACATTTTATTTAATTTAGTTTATTAAATTATTTATAATTTATTTCTTAAGACTTTATTATTTAATTTATACAAACTATATTTTCATAGTTATCCTGCTAGGAATCTCCTTTCACAATCTGAGGGAGGGGGGGGGGGGATTAAATAATATAGCCTACCAAATCGAAATTTATCGATTGGTAGAAATTTTGTACTGATTATTAATATACAATGGTTAGTTTAAAACAAAGTACAGCTTAGTTGTTATGTAGAATGTGGTTTGTTTACTCAGCCATGCACATGTCCTAATGATATAAGTGGCGTCGCCTCGTGGTCAAGCATGCTGGCGTTAGGACGTGTTTCGTGCAGAACCAACTAATTTTTTGCTGTTATCTCCCGCCTCTCAAATTCACCCGTGAATTGGTAACATATTAATACCCATGTTATATGAAGCATATAACAAGAGAAAGGAGGATATAAGTAAATGATTAACCTTACCCGTTTCGCTTGCCCTGCGCCCTAACCGCTAGATTTCCTTATAAAATAGGGGGGGGGGGGTAGAAATAGCCTAAGCTACTCTATCCCTTTGAGATGTATTTTCTTGTCTTAATAAACATACTTGAACTTGAACTTACAAGCTATGACCATAAAATGTAACTACTTAACCGTCTAACGGATACAGAACTTTTCCTTACAGCTAGCGAAGTCCGTGTTGATAATAGATGACCCTGGCGTCCCTCAACATTAAGGTTCGCAGGAAGTTTTCTTGGAGCGTGTGTAGCGTTCTCACTGAGCTACGCTTGCTGTTGTCAGTATGGTGCGTCCCCTTCTCTTCCCTACCGCCCCAGGGACGTGTCCTCTCAGACAGTTCTAAATCTGTCTTTCTCGACTTCCGGGTGGAGACTTTTATTTACGTTTTAATTATGTCCAGTCATGGATAACGCTTTTATATTGTTTCTAGTGCTCAGGCTGGTGATTTAAAGATTATATAATGTAAGAATTATGAACAATAGTCCCATTTTCTACGAAGATCCACGAAATCCTAATTTCCTCTAAATGATTCGCTTAGTTATTTAGGGTTAGTTAATGTTAGTATTTGCCTGGCATGATAACATTTACTTGGCATGCTAGGAGTTAGTTTTTAGTGTCGGAATTTACGACAAGGCCAGTGAATACAGGAGAATCATATCTGTAGTGCTTGTTGCTGATTATATGACAGCAAGCAGACAGTGATAGTTCACCTATATGTAGCTGGAACAGTGATAGTCTACTAATGTGTAGCTGTAACAGTGATAGTCTACTTGTGTGTAGCTGGAACAGTGATAGTCTACTTGTGTGTAGCTGGAACAGTGATAGTCTACTTGTGTGAAGCTGGGCAGTGATAGTCTACTAATGTGTAGCTGGAACAATGATAGTCTACTTGTGTGTAGCTGGAACAGTGATAGTCTACTTGTGAGTAGCTGGGACAGTGATAGTCAACTTGTGTGTAGCTGGAACAGTGATAGTCAACTTGTGTGTAGCTGGGCAGTGATAGTCTACTTGTGAGCAGCTGGGACAGTGATAGTCTACTTGTGTGTAGCTGGGCAGTGATAGTCTACTAATGTGTAGCTGTAACAGTGATAGTCTACTTGTGAGTAGCTGGAACAGTGATAGTCTACTTGTGTGTAGCTGGAACAGTGATAGTCTACTTGTGTGTAGCTGGGCAGTGATAGTCTACTTGTGAGCAGCTGGGACAGTGATAGTCTACTAATGTGTAGCTGGAACAGTGATAGTCTACTTGTGTGTAGCTGGAACAGTGATAGTCTACATGTGTGTAGCTGGGCAGTGATAGTCTACTTGTGTGTAGCTGGAACAGTGATAGTCTACTTGTGTGTAGCTGGGCAGTGATAGTCTACTTGTGTGTAGCTGGAACAGTGATAGTCTACTTGTGTGTAGCTGGGCAGTGATAGTCTACTTGTGTGTAGCTGGAACAGTGATAGTCTACTTGTGTGTAGCTGGGCAGTGATAGTCTACTTGTGAGTAGCTGGAACAGTGATAGTCTACTTGTGTGTAGCTGGGCAGTGATAGTCTACTTGTGAGTAGCTGGAACAGTGATAGTCTACTTGTGTGTAGCTGGAACAGTGATAGTCTACTTGTGAGTAGCTGGAACAGTGATAGTCTACTTGTGTGTAGCTGGAACAGTGATAGTCTACTTGTGTGTAGCTGGGCAGTGATAGTCTACTTGTGTGTAGCTGGAACAGTGATAGTCTACTTGTGTGTAGCTGGGCAGTGATAGTCTACTTGTGTGTAGCTGGAACAGTGATAGTCTACTTGTGTGTAGGTGGGCAGTGATTGTCTACTTGTGTGTACCTGGAACAGTGATAGTCTACTTGTGAGTAGCTGGAACAGTGATAGTCTACTTGTGTGTAGCTGGGCAGTTATAGTCTACTTGTGTGTACCTGGAACAGTGATAATCTACTTGTATACTCACCTAGTAGTACTCACCTTGTTGTGCTTGCGGGGGTTGAGCTCTGGCTCTTTGGACCCGCCTCTCAACCGTCAATCAACAGGTGTACAGGTTCCTGAGTCTATTGGGCTCTATCATATCTACACTTGAAACAGTGTATGGAGTCAGCCTCCACCACATTACTTCCTAATGCATTCCATTTGTCAACCACTCTTACACTAAAAAAGTTCTTTCTAATATCTCTGTGGCTCATTTGGGCACTCAGTTACCACCAGTGTCCCCTAGTGCGTGTGTCCCTTGTGATAAATAGCCTGTCTTTATCAACCCAGTCCATTCCCTTGAGAATCTTGAATGTGGTGATCATTTCCCCCCCTAACTCTTCTGTCTTCCAACGAAGTGAGGTTTAATTCCCGTAGTCTCTCCTCGTAGCTCCAACCCGTTCTCGCAAATTCGTAAAGTTAATATTGACTTATTAACTACGTGCATAGGTGATATACTAAACATAATAGATACCCTTAAAAAGATACATAGAAAACAGCGACCTTACCTAACCTTGTTAGTATCTTAAGATAAGCATCTTATTGCTTCGTAATTACAATTATTACTTAACCTATACCTATTATAGGTTAGGTAATAATTGTAATTACGAAGCAATAAGATGCTTATCTTAAGATACTAACAAGGTTAGGTAAGGTCGGTGTTTTCTATGAATCTTTTTATGGGTATCTATTATGTTTAGTATATCACCTATGCACATATTTAATAAGTCAATATTGACTTATTAAATTTGCGAGAACGAGTTGCGTAGCTCATACCTCTCTGCTCGGGTACTAGTCTGGTGGCAAACCTTTGAACCTTTTCCAGTTTAGTCATATGCTTGACTAGATATGGACTCCATGCTGGAGCCGCATACTCCAGGATTGGTCTGACATATGTGGTATATAATGTTCTGAAAGATTCCTTACACAAGTTTCTAAAGGCCGTTCTTATCTTAGCCAACCTGGCATATGCTGCTCATGTTATCCTCTTGATATGAGCTTCAGGGGCCAGGTCTGGCATGATAACAACCCCGAGGTCTTTCTCTCTTTCTGACTCTTGAAGTATTTCATCTCCCAAATGATACCTTGTATCTGGTCTCCTGCTTCCTACCCCTATCTTCATTACATTACATTTGCTTGGGTTAAACTCTAACACCCATTTGTTCGACCATTCCTGCAGTTGTCCAGGTCTTCTTGAAGCCTCAAGCTGTCCTCCTCTGTCTTAATCCTTCTCATAATTTTGGTGTCGTCAGCAAACATTGAGAGGAATGAGTCTATACCCTCTGGGAGATCATTTACGTATATCAGAAACAGGATATGTCCGAGTACAGAGCCCTGTGGGACTCCATATGTGACTTCACGCCATTCTGAGGTCTCACCCCTCACTGTAACTCTCTGCTTCCTATTGTTTAGGTACTCCCTTATCCACTGGGGCACCCTACCAGTTACTCCTGCCTGTTTCTCCAGCATATGCATCAACCTTTTATGGGGTACTGTGTCAAAGGCTTTCCGACAGTCCAAAAAAATGCAGTCCGCCCATCCTTCTCTGTCTTGCTTGATCTTTGTCACCTGATCATAGAATTCTATCAATCCTGTAAGGCAAGATTTACCCTCCCTGAACCCATGTTGATGGGTTGTCACAAAGTCTCTTCTCTCCAGATGTGTTACTAGGTTTTTTCTCACAATCTTCTCCATCACCTTGCATGGTATACAAGTTAAGGACACTGGCCTGTAGTTCAGTGCCTCTTGTCTGTCACCCTTTTTGTATATTGGTACTACATTAGCAGTCTTCCATATTTCTGGTAGGTCCCCCGTTTCCAGTGACCTACTATACACTATGGAGAGTGGTAGGCAAAGTGCTCCTGCACACTCTTTCAATACCCATGGTGAGATTCCGTCCGGCCCAACAGCTTTTCGCACATCCAACTCCAATTGGTGCTTCTTGACCTCATCTCTTGAAATTTCGAAACTTTCCAAGGTCACCTGGTTTGCTGCCACCTCTCCTAGCGCCGTGACTTCTCCCTGTTCTATTGTAAAGACCTCCTGGAACCTTTAGTTGAGTTCTTCACACACCTCTTTGTCATTCTCTGTGTACCTGTCCGCGCCCCCGCCCTGTTTCATCACCTGTTCCTTCACTTTTGTCTTCCTCCTGATGTAACTGTGTAGTCAGTCCCTTGACGCATTGACTTAGAAAGTTTCTTGTTGCCACATCCAGCAGCTTAGCTCTCCATGTGTCTGGGCCTCCATGTGGGTCTCTGTTCCCCCAATCTATCTTCCCATGGTTGAAGTCTTCCATGATTAGCTGTGTGTAGCTGGAACAGTGATAGTCTACTGTGTGTAGCTGGAACAGTGATAGTCTACTTGTGTGTAGCTGGAACATTGATAGTCTACTTGTGTGTAGCTGGAACAGTGATAGTCTACTTGTGTGTAGCTGGAACAGTGATAGTCTACTTGTGTGTAGCTGGAACAGTGATAGTCTACTTGTGTGTAGCTGGAACAGTGATAGTCTACTTGTGTGTAGCTGTGACAGTGATAGTTTAATTGTGTGTAGCTGGGCAGTGATAGTCTACTTGTGTGTAGCTGGAACAGTGATAGTCTACTTGTGTGTAGCTGGACAGTGATAGTCTACTTGTGTGTAGCTGGAACAGTGATAGTCTACTTGTGTGTAGCTGGGCAGTGATAGTCTACTTGTGTGTAGCTGGGCAGTGATAGTCTACTTGTGTGTAGCTGGGCAGTGATAGTCTACATGTGTGTAGCTGGAACAGTGATAGTCTACTTGTGTGTAGCTGGAACAGTGATAGTCTACTTGTGTGTAGCTGGGATAGTGATAGTCTACTTGTGTGTAGCTGGGATAGTGATAGTCTTCTTGCGAGTTGGAGAGACAGTGATAGTCTATCTGTGTACTCAGCTGCTTGTACTCACCTAGTTGTGCTTGCGGGGGTTGAGCTCTGGTTCTTTGGTCCCGCCTCTTAACCGTCAATCAACTGGTGTACAGAATCCTGAGCCTTCTGGGCCCTATCATATCTACATTTGAAACTGTGTATGGAGTCAGCCTCCACCACATCACTGCCTAATGCATTCCATCAGTTAACTACTTTGACACTGAAAATGTTCTTTCTCACGTCCCTGTGGTTCATTTGGGTACTCAGTTTCCACCTGTGTCCCCTTGTTCGTGTACCACCCGTGTTAAACAGTTTATCTTTATCTACCCTGTCAATACCTCTGAGAACTTTGTAGGTAGTGATCATGTCTCCGCTTACTCTTCTGTCTTCCAGTGTCGTAAAGTGCATTGCACACAGCCTTTCCTCGTAGCTTATTCCTCTTAGTTCTGGGACTAGCCTAATGGCATACCTCTAAACTTTTTCAGCTTCGGCTTGTGCTTGACAAGGTACGGGTTCCATACTAAGGCCGAATACTCCAGGATTGGTCTTACATTTGTGGTATACAGGGTTCTGAATGATTTCTTACACAGCTTCCTGAAGGCAGTTCTGATGTTAGCCACCCTTGAATACGCCGCAGATCATATTCTTTTTATGTGGGCTTCAGGAGAAAGGTTTGGGGTGATATCAACTCCTAGATCTCTCTCTATGTCCGTTTCGTGAAGTTTCGTGATGTTTCGTCATCTCCCATTCGGTATTCTGTGTCTGGCCTCCTGTTTCCACTACCTAGTTTCATTACTTTACATTTACTCGGGTTGAACTTTAGTACCCATTTGTTGGACCGTTCATTCAGTTTGTCTAGGTAATCTTGTAGTATCACACTATCTTCCTCTGTCTTAATCCTCCTCATAATTTTTGATTCATCAGCAAACAATGAGAGGAACGAATTTATATCTTCTGGGAGATCATTAACATATTTCAGAAACAGTATAGGACCAAGGACTGACCCCTGCGGGACTCCATTGGTTACGTCACGCCAATCTGAGGCCTCACTCCTCAGAGTGACTTGCTGTCTTCTGTTGCTTGGGTACTCCCTTATCCGTTGAAGTATGTTCCCTTTCACTCCTGCCTGCATCTCCAGCTTTTGCACTAGTCTCTTGTGTGATACTGTGTCAAATATTCTGGTTATCCAAAAATATGCAGTCTGCCCACCCCTCTCTTTCTTGACTGATTTTTGTTGCCTGGTCGTAGAATTCAATTAATCCTGTGAGGCAAGACTTGCCATCCTTGAACCCATGCTGATGTTGTGTTATAAAGTTCTTTCGCTCCAGTTGATCTCTTCCTTCAGCTTGCATGGTATGCAAGTGATGGACACTGGCCTGTAGTTTAGTGCCTCCTGTCTATCCCCCTTCTTGTATATCGGGACTAAATTTGCTATCTTCCAAATTTTTGGCAGTTCACCTGTTATCAGTGATTTGTTATACACAATGGAGAGTAGCAGGCACAGTGCTTCTGCTCCTTCCTTTAGTATCCATGGTGATAGTCCATCCGGGCCTATTGCCTTTACCACATCCAACTCTCGCAAAAGTTTCCATACATCCCCATTGGTATTCCCAAACTCTTCTAGTGTTACCTGGTTAACTATTCCCTCTCTTATCTCTGGAACTTCTCCTTGCTCTAATGTGAAGACATCCTGGAATTTCTTATTGAGTTCCTCACACACTTCCTTGTCGTTTGTAATGAACCTGTCCGTCCCTATCCTCAGTTTCATTACCTGTTACTTCACTGTTGTTTTTCTCTTGATGTGGCTGTGCAACAATTTAGGTTGGGTCTTAGCCTTGCTTGCTATGTCGTTTTCATATTGCCCTTCTGCAACCTGACATATTCATTCCTGGCACTCTGGTAACCTTCTCTGCTCTCAAGTGTCCTGTTATTTTTATAGTTTCTCCACGCCCATTTACTTTACTGCTTAGCTAGCCTACATCTCTGATTAAACCATGGGTTTCTCAGCTGCATTTAATTTTTGACCTTTTGGACCGTGTGTAGCAGAGACAGATAGTCTTCTCGAGTGTCGGAGACAGTACTCACCTAGTTACGCTTGCGTGTGTTGAGTTTTGGCTCTTTGGTCCCGCCTGTCAACTTGCAATCAACTGGTGTACGGATTCTGGAGTCTATTGGGTTCTATCATATATAGATTTCAAACTTTGTATGGAGTCAGCTTCCAACACATCACTCCCTAATGCATTTCATTCGTTAACTACTCTGACACTAAAAAAAATCTTTATAATGTCTGTGTACCTCATTTGCGTTCTAAGTTTCCATTTGTATCCCCTTGTTAGTGTTCCACCCTCGCTAAATAATTTGTCTTTGTCCACCCTGTCAATTCCTATGAGAATTTTGTAGGTGGTTAACATGTCTCTCCTTATTCTGTTGTCTTCCTGGCACGTGAGGTTTAATTCCCGTAGCCATTCCTCGTAGCTCAAAGCTCTCAGTTCTGGGACTAATCTGGTCGCATACATCTGAATCTTCTCTAACATCGTCTTGTGTTTAGCTAGGTATGTACTCCAGGCTGGAGCTGCATACTTCAGGACTGGTCTGGCATAAGTGATATATAAGGTCTTGAACGTTTCCTTACACAAGTTTCTAAAGGCAATTCTTCTGTTGGCCACTGTAGCATATTATGCTGGAGATATCTTTTTGATGTGGGACTCTGGGGACAGGTTCGGTGTGATATCAACCCCCAGATCTTTCTCTCTTTTTGACTCTTGCAGGATTTCACCTGCCAAATGATACCTTGAGTTGAACCTTCTGTTCCCTTAGCTTAATTACTGTCTCTGTCTATCTTCATCTGCCTTAATTCTTCTCATATTTTCATCATCAGCAAACATTGAGAGAAATGCTTCTATACTTCTGGAAGGTCGTTTACATATATTAGAGACAGGATGGGTCCAAGTACAGAGCCCTGTGGGACTCCGCTGGTGACATTTCACCACTCTGATGTCTTCCCCTTCACAGTTACTCGCTGTTTCCTGTTGCTTAGATACTCCCTTATCCACTGGAGTACCTTACTTCATACTCCTACTGTTTCTTCAACTGTTGTAACAACCTTTTATGGGGAATATAACCCGTAAAAGCCCTATAGAAAATTTAAAAGGCTTCTAACAGTACAAGAAAATTCAGTCTGCCCACCATACTCTTTCGTGCCTAATTTCTGTCGCCTGTTCAAAGAATTCTATTAAGCCTGTGAGGCACGATTTACAATCCCCGATCCTATGTTGGTGGGGTCTTACAAAGCTCTTTCTCTCCAGATGCTCTACGAGCCTTTTTTCTCACGATCTTCTCTATCACCTTGCATTTTATACAAGTTAGGGAAACTGGCCAATAGTTCAGGGCCTCTTGCCTGTCACCCTTTTTATATACTGGGACTACATTAGCTGTCTTTCAGCTTTTTGATAGGTCTCCTGTTTCCAGTGACCTGTTATACACTATAGAGAGTGACACACTTAGTTCTTCTGCACCTTCCTTTAGTATCCATGGTGAGATTCTGAAAGACCCAACAGCCTTTGTCACATACAGCTCCAACAAATTCCTTTTGACCTCATCACTGGTGAGCTCAAATACCTCAAAGGTTGCTTGGTTTGCCGCCTCTTCATATAGTGCCGGGGCTTCGCCTTGCTCTATTGTGAAAACCTCCTGGAATCTCTTGTTGCATTGTTCACACACCTCCTTGTCGTCCTCTGTGTATCTGTTCTCCCCTTTTCTCAGTTTCATCACTTGTTCCTTCTCTGCTGTTTTCCTCCTGATGTGGCTGTGGAGCAGTTTTGGTTGGGTCTTGGTTTTACTTGCGAGTCATTTTCATACTGTCTCCATGCTTCTCTCCTCACTCTGAGATACTAATTCCTTGCTCTCTGGTGATCTGTTATTCCTGTAGTTTCTCCATGTTCTTGTACTCAACTGCTCAGCTATCTTACATATCTGATTGAACCATGGATTCTCTTCTACTGTTTTCATTTTTATCTTGATATTACAATGATAGTAATAGTGATATCCTGCTTTCACTATCTGACAATGATAATCTGTTTGTATGTAGGAGAAACAGTGATAGTCCACTTGTGTGTGTAGAAGCAGTGATAGTCTACTTGTGTGTCGTAGAAACAGTGATAATCTACTTGTGTTTAGGAGAAACAGTGATAGCCTACTTGTGTACTCACCTATTTGTGCTTGCAGGATCGAGCATTGACTCTTGGATCCCGCCTTTCCCGCTATTGGTTGTTTACAGCAATGACTCCTGTCCCATTTCCCTCTCACACCTAATTTTAAAAGTATGAATAGAGTTTGTTTCCACAACCTGTTCCCCAAGTGCATTCCATTTTTCCACTACTCTCACGCTAAAAGAAAACTTCCTAACATCTGTGTGACTCATCTGAGTTTCCAGTTTCCACTCATGTCCCCTCGTTCTGTTATTATTACGTGTAAACATTTCATCTATTTCCACTTTGTCAATTCCCCTGAGTATTTTATATGTCCCAATTATATCTCCTCTCTCCCTTCTTTTCTCTATTGTCGTAAGGTTCAGTTCCTTCAGACGCTCTTCATATCTCATCCCTCGTAACTCTGGGACAAGCCTCGTCGCAAACCTCTGAACCTTCTCCAGTTTCCTTATGTGTTTCTTCAGGTGGGGGCTCCATGATGGCGCGGCATACTCTAAGACGGGTCTCACGTAGGCAGTGTAAAGCGACCTAAAAGCTTCTCACTTAGGTTTCTGAATGAAGTTCTAATTTTCGCCAGTGTAGAGTACGCTGCTGTCGTTATCCTATTTATATGTGCTTCATGAGTTAGGTTAGGTATCACATCCACTCCCAGGTCTCTTTCTCGAATCGTTACAGGTAAGTAGTTCCCCTTCATTGTGTACTGTCACTTTGGTCGCCTATCACCTGATCCCATTTTCATAACTTTACATTAACTGGTATTGAACTCCAGTAGCCATTTCCCTGACCATCTCTGCAACCTGTTCAAGTCCTCTTGGAGGATCCTACAATCCTCGTCTGTCACAACTCTTCTCATTAATTTTGCGGCATCCGCAAACATAGACATGTATGATTCCACTCCTATAAACATATCATTTATGTAAATTAGAAAGAGGATTGGTCCCAGCACCGATCCTAGAGGTACTCCACTCATTACTGTTCGCCAGTCCGACTACTCGCCCCTTACCATTATCCTTTGGCTCCTTCCTGTTAGGTAGTTCCTCACCCACGCTAGGGCCTTTCCGCTTACTCCTGCCTGCCTCTCAAGTTTGTATAGCAGTCTCATGTGCGGTACTGTATCAAAGGCCTTTTGGCAATCAAGAAATATGCAGTCTGCCCAGCCTTCTCTGTCCTGCCTTTTCCTTGTTACTTTGTCTTAGAATTCTAAAAGGTTTGTTAGGCATGATTTCCCTGTCCATAACCCATGTTGGTGCTTGTTTACAAGCCCTATGCTCTCCAGGTGCTCAACAAGTCTTAGCCTAATTATTCTTTCAAGTATTTTGCAGGGGATGCTTGTCAGTGGTACGGGTCTGTTGTTAAGTGCCTCCTCCCTATCACCTTTCTTGAAAATCGGTACGACATTTGCCTCCTTCCGTCTTTGCCTCCATTTGCCATTTGTTTCGTGTGTAGGAGAAACAGTGATAGTCTACTTGTATGCAGGAGAAACAGTGATAATCTACTTGTGTGTAGGAGAAACATTGATAGTCTACTTGTGTGTAGGAGAAACATTGATAGTCTACTTGTGTGTAGGAGAAACATTGATAATCTACTTGTGTGTAGGGGAAACATTGATAGTCTACTTGTGTGTAGGAGAAACATTGATAATCTACTTGTGTGTAGGGGAAACAGTGATAGTCTACTTGTGTGTAGGAGAAACAGTTATAGTCTACTTGTGTGTAGGAGAAACAGTGATAGTCTACTTGTGTGTAGGGGAAACAGTGATAGTCTACTTGTGTGTAGGAGAAGCAGTGATAGTCTACTTGTGTGTAGGAGAAACAGTGATAGTCTACCTGTATGCAGGAGAAACAGTGATAATCTACTTGTGTGTAGGAGAAACAGTGATAATCTACTTGTGTGTAGGAGAAACAGTGATAGTCTACTTGTGTGTAGGAGAAACAGTGATAATCTACTTATGTGTAGGAGAAACAGTGATAATCTACTTGTATGCAGGCGAAACATTGATAATCTACTTGTGTGTAGGAGAAACAGTGATAGTCTACTTGTGTGTAGGAGAAACAGTGATAATCTACTTGTGTGTAGGAGAAACAGTGATAATCTACTTGTGTGTAGGAGAAACAGTGATAGTCTACTTGTGTGTAGGAGAAACAGTGATAATCTACTTGTGTGTAGGAGAAACAGTGATAATCTACTTGTGTGTAGGAGAAACAGTGATAATCTACTTGTGTGTAGGAGAAACAGTGATAGTCTACTTGTGTGTAGGAGATACAGTGATAGTCTACTTGTGTGTAGGAGAAACAGTGATAGTCTACTTGTGTGTAGGAGAAACAGTGATAATCTACTTGTGTGTAGGAGAAACAGTGATAATCTACTTGTGTGTAGGAGAAACAGTGATAGTCTACTTGTGTGTAGGAGTAACAGTGATAGTCTACTTGTGTGTAGGAGAAACAGTGATAGTCTACTTGTGTGTAGGAGAAACAGTGATAGTCTACTTGTATGCAGGAGAAACAGTGATAATCTACTTGTGTGTAGAAGAAACATTGATAATCTACTTGTGTGTAGGAGAAACAGTGATAGTCTACTTGTGTGTAGGAGAAACAGTGATAGTCTACTTGTGTGTAGGAGAAACAGTGATAGTCTACTTGTGTGTAGGAGAAACAGTGATAGTCTACTTGTGTGTAGGAGAAACAGTGATAGTCTACTTGTGTGTAGGAGAAACAGTGATAGTCTACTTGTGTGAGGGTGGGAGAGTGCAGTGATTCAGTACTTGCACGTGTATGGTAATAGTGGCAGCTTGCAGTAAAAATTTCGGCCCATCCTCCTACTTAAAAATTTCATAGAGTAACGATGTGGACCATCGTACATATTGATATAAAGGACACAGAGATAGAAGTAACCAGTGAGGGACCTCCGGGAAGTTTTTACGTCGGATATTCATGGGTAGCTGGAGTCGGTAGGAGCTTAAAGTCAACTTGAAAAAATTTACAAGTTGACTGAGAGACCAGAGGTCCCTTCGTCTCCACAAAGACTCAAATTGGTGTACAATTGTGATTTCCATTAAAATCCTGGAGCAAAGATGAGTAAGTCTTATCTCTCTGACGAACCGAGCAACACTGAAGCCTCCCAGATCAATAAAGCATGTCACAGCTTTCCTTGCGGATCACGTGACATCAGGTCACCCGTTGATTGGTCTTACCTTTGAATATACCGCTAATCACACCCTTTCTCTATATCCGGGGAGAAAGGATGTACATTTCTTTACATCTACATCTTTCCAACATTTACAAATAGTAGGCTAGGCTATACCTTTGAATTCTTTAAAATAAGAATTTCGCTAAAGCCACGAGGCTCTAACACTTCCTGTATAAACTGAAATACTGTGTGGGCCGTCGAGTATGTACACGGGGCGTGTAACATGACTCTTGACGCTTGGAAAGGAACCAACGAGTCGCTGAGACTAACAAAGGGAAGAGGAGTGAGGCATAGGAGGGTGGAGGCTGGGGGGTGGGGGGGGAGGGAGGGGTTAAGAGAATAAGTGAGAAGGAGGAGAAGGCGGGAGGGACGCGTAGGAGAGTGGAGAACAAGGAAGAGGAGTAAGAGTGTAAGGAGTAAGCGTGTAAGGAGTAAGAGTGTAGAACGGTAAGAGGGTAGAGGAGCAGGAGTAAGAGGGTAGAGTAATAAGAGCGTAGAGGAGTAAGAGTGTAGAGGAGTAAGAGTGTAGAGGAGTAAGAGTGTAGAGGAGTAAGAGTGTAAAGGAGTAAGAGTGTAGAGGAGTAAGAGTGTAGAGGAGTAAGAGTGTAGAGGAGTAAGAGTGTAGAGGAGTAAGAGTGTAGAGGAGTAAGAGTGTAGAGGAGTAAGAGTGTAGAGGAGTAAGGGGGAAGAGAATTAAAACGCAGAAGAAAAAGCGGGTAATGGAGTAAAAGTGTAGAGAAGTAAAGAGAATTTAGGAGTAAGAGGGAACAGGAGTAAGAGGGAACAGGAGTAAGAGGGTACAGGAGTAAGAGGGTACAGGAGTAAGAGGGAACAGGAGTAAGAGGGAACAGGAGTAAGAGGGTACAGGAGTAAGAGGGTACAGGAGTAAGAGGGTACAGGAGTAAGAGGGAACAGGAGTAAGAGGGAACAGGAGTAAGAGGGAACAGGAGTAAGAGGGAACAGGAGTAAGAGGGTACAGGAGTAAGAGGGTACAGGAGTAAGAGGGTACAGGAGTAAGAGGGTACAGGAGTAAGAGGGTACAGGAGTAAGAGGGAACAGGAGTAAGAGGGAACAGGAGTAAGAGGGAACAGGAGTAAGAGGGAACAGGAGTAAGAGGGAACAGGAGTAAGAGGGAACAGGAGTAAGAGGGTACAGGAGTAAGAGGGTACAGGAGTAAGAGGGTACAGGAGTAAGAAGGTGCAGGAGTAAGAGGGAACAGGAGTAAGAGGGTACAGGAGTAAGAGGGAACAGGAGTAAGAGGGAACAGGAGTAAGAGGGAACAGGAGTAAGAGGGAACAGGAGTAAGAGGGTACAGGAGTAAGAGGGTACAGGAGTAAGAGGGTACAGGAGTAAGAAGGTGCAGGAGTAAGAGGGAACAGGAGTAAGAGGGTACAGGAGTAAGAGGGTACAGGAGTAAGAGGGTACAGGAGTAGGAGGGTACAGGAGTAAGAGGGTACAGGAGTAGGAGGGTACAGGAGTAAGAGGGTACAGGAGTAGGAGGGTACAGGAGTAAGAGGGTACAGGAGTAAGAGGGAACAGGAGTAAGAGGGTACAGGAGTAAGAGGGTACATGAGTAAGAGGGAACAGGAGTAAGAGGGTACAGGAGTAAGAGGGAACAGGAGTAAGAGGGTACAGGAGTAAGAGGGTACAGGAGTAAGAGGGTACAGGAGTAAGAGGGTACAGGAGTAAGAGGGTACAGGAGTAAGAGGGTACAGGAGTAAGAGGGTACAGGAGTAAGAGGGTACAGGAGTAAGAGGGAACAGGAGTAAGAGGGAACAGGAGTAAGAGGGAACAGGAGTAAGAGGGTACAGGAGTAAGAGGGTACAGGAGTAAGAGGGTACAGGAGTAGGAGGGTACAGGAGTAAGAGGGTACAGGAGTAGGAGGGTACAGGAGTAAGAGGGTACAGGAGTAAGAGGGTACAGGAGTAAGAGGGTACAGGAGTAAGAGGGTACAGGAGTAAGAGGGTACAGGAGTAAGAGGGAACAGGAGTAAGAGGGAACAGGAGTAAGAGGGAACAGGAGTAAGAGGGTACAGGAGTAAGAGGGTACAGGAGTAAGAGGGTACAGGAGTAGGAGGGTACAGGAGTAAGAGGGTACAGGAGTAGGAGGGTACAGGAGTAAGAGGGTACAGGAGTAGGAGGGTACAGGAGTAAGAGGGTACAGGAGTAAGAGGGAACAGGAGTAAGAGGGTACAGGAGTAAGAGGGTACAGGAGTAAGAGGGAACAGGAGTAAGAGGGAACAGGAGTAAGAGGGTACAGGAGTAAGAGGGTACAGGAGTAAGAGGGAACAGGAGTAAGAGGGTACAGGAGTAAGAGGAAACAGGAGTAAGAGGGAACAGGAGTAAGAGGGTACAGGAGTAAGAGGGTACAGGAGTAAGAGGGAACAGGAGTAAGAGGGAACAGGAGTAAGAGGGTACAGGAGTAAGAGGGAACAGGAGTAAGAGGGTACAGGAGTAAGAGGGAACAGGAGTAAGAGGGAACAGGAGTAAGAGGGTACAGGAGTAAGAGGGTACAGGAGTAAGAGGGAACAGGAGTAAGAGGGAACAGGAGTAAGAGGGTACAGGAGTAAGAGGGTACAGGAGTAAGAGGGTACAGGAGTAAGAGGGTACAGGAGTAAGAGGGTACAGGAGTAAGAGGGAACAGGAGTAAGAGGGAACAGGAGTAAGAGGGTACAGGAGTAAGAGGGAACAGGAGTAAGAGGGTACAGGAGTAAGAGGGTACAGGAGTAAGAGGGAACAGGAGTAAGAGGGAACAGGAGTAAGAGGGTACAGGAGTAAGAGGGTACAGGAGTAAGAGGGAACAGGAGTAAGAGGGTACAGGAGTAAGAGGGAACAGGAGTAAGAGGGAACAGGAGTATGAGGGTACAGGAGTAAGAGGGTACAGGAGTAAGAGGGAACAGGAGTAAGAGGGAACAGGAGTAAGAGGGTACAGGAGTAAGAGGGTACAGGAGTAAGAGGGTACAGGAGTAAGAGGGTACAGGAGTAAGAGGGTACAGGAGTAAGAGGGTACAGGAGTAAGAGGGAACAGGAGTAAGAGGGAACAGGAGTAAGAGGGTACAGGAGTAAGAGGGTACAGGAGTAAGAGGGTACAGGAGTAAGAGGGAACAGGAGTAAGAGGGTACAGGAGTAGGAGGGTACAGGAGTAAGAGGGTACAGGAGTAAGAGGGTACAGGAGTAAGAGGGTACAGGAGTAAGAGGGAACAGGAGTAAGAGGGTACAGGAGTAAGAGGGAACAGGAGTAAGAGGGTACAGGAGTAAGAGGGTACAGGAGTAAGAGGGTACAGGAGTAAGAGGGAACAGGAGTAAGAGGGAACAGGAGTAAGAGGGTACAGGAGTAAGAGGGAACAGGAGTAAGAGGGAACAGGAGTAAGAGGGTACAGGAGTAGGAGGGAACAGGAGTAAGAGGGAACAGGAGTAAGAGGGTACAGGAGTAAGAGGGTACAGGAGTAAGAGGGAACAGGAGTAAGAGGGAACAGGAGTAAGAGGGTACAGGAGTAAGAGGGTACAGGAGTAAGAGGGTACAGGAGTAAGAGGGTACAGGAGTAAGAGGGTACAGGAGTAAGAGGGAACAGGAGTAAGAGGGAACAGGAGTAAGAGGGTACAGGAGTAAGAGGGTACAGGAGTAAGAGGGTACAGGAGTAAGAGGGAACAGGAGTAAGAGGGTACAGGAGTAGGAGGGTACAGGAGTAAGAGGGTACAGGAGTAAGAGGGTACAGGAGTAAGAGGGTACAGGAGTAAGAGGGAACAGGAGTAAGAGGGTACAGGAGTAAGAGGGAACAGGAGTAAGAGGGTACAGGAGTAAGAGGGTACAGGAGTAAGAGGGTACAGGAGTAAGAGGGAACAGGAGTAAGAGGGTACAGGAGTAGGAGGGTACAGGAGTAAGAGGGTACAGGAGTAGGAGGGTACAGGAGTAAGAGGGTACAGGAGTAAGAGGGTACAGCAGTAGGAGGGTACAGGAGTAAGAGGGTACAGGAGTAAGAGGGAACCGGAGTAAGAGGGTACAGGAGTAAAAGGGTACAGGAGTAAGAGGGTACAGGAGTAAGAGGGTACAGGAGTAAGAGGGAACAGGAGTAAGAGGGTACAGGAGTAAGAGGGAACAGGAGTAAGAGGGTACAGGAGTAAGAGGGTACAGGAGTAAGAGGGTACAGGAGTAAGAGGGTACAGGAGTAAGAGGGTACAGGAGTAAGAGGGAACAGGAGTAAGAGGGTACAGGAGTAAGAGGGAACTGGAGCAAGAGGGTACAGGAGTAGGAGGGTACAGGAGTAAGAGGGAACAGGAGTAAGAGGGTACAGGAGTAAGAGGGTACAGGAGTAAGAGGGTACAGGAGTAAGAGGGTACTGGAGTAAGAGGGAACATGAGTAAGGAGTACAGGAGTAAGAGGGAACAGGAGCAAGAGGGTACAGGAGTAGGAGGGTACAGGAGTAAGAGGGTACAGGAGTAAGAGGGAACAGGAGTAAGAGGGTACAGGAGTAAGAGGGAACAGGAGTAAGAGGGTACAGGAGTAAGGGTTGCAGGAGTAAGAAGGTACAGGAGTAAGAGGGTACAGGAGTAAGAGGGTACAGGAGTAGGAGGGTACAGGAGTAAGAGGGTACAGGAGTAAGAGGGTACAGGAGTAAGAGGGTACAGGAGTAAGAGGGTACAGGAGTAAGAGGGTACAGGAGTAAGAGGGAACAGGAGTAAGAGGGAACAGGAGTAAGAGGGTACAGGAGTAAGAGGGAACAGGAGTAAGAGGGTACAGGAGTAAGAGGGTACAGGAGTAAGAGGGAACAGGAGCTAAAAGGTAGAGGAGTAATAGCATACAGCAGTAAGAGTGCAGAGGAGTAGAGGGGTAAGGGGAAGAGAAGTAAAATGTAGAAGAATAAGGGGCGTAAAGGAGTAACGAGTAAAGGAGTAAAAGTTGAGAGCAGTAAAGGTGTAGAGAAGTGGGATTGTCGGGAATACACCGACATCCTTTATTAATCGTTAATACAAAATTCAGCTAATATTGCTGTTGGTTTTGTACTAACTAATTAACCCATACTAACACAAATGATTTTAATTACCCATGTCAATAATATTAGCCTTGTGGCATTTTGCCGGAGAAAAAACGAGAAATGATTGCCACGTCACCAACACTGAACTCACCAGCTATTATTATAGTGAATTCTCCTTAGACATTAGTCCCCGGACTGTAAACATCATGAAAACATTTCCCTGGAGCGAACATAATTATCAGTACTAAAATGAATTAAATATAAACCCTCTTTCTACTTCTTGATAAAATGAATTGGGGAAAAAGCTCGGTGCGGGAAGGGGAGAGGGAGTACCCATTTTCCAAACTGAAAACGTGACCTGCTCATCTCCCAAATAATTGTGTTCAGCAAGTCATTCTCGTGGAATTGGACATCACAAATCGACACCATCGTATCCAGGGAAGTCATTGTATCCGTATAGTATGCATAAATATTATAAGAGCTCTTAATTATTGTGTAATTTAGTGTTTACTGTTATGCAATAGGAAAACCCCAAACCCAAGGGTGAGCAATAATCTCATCCCTTCATTTCAGATTATTATTATAACTAAATAGTTGATGTGTAGCAAAAATTACTGTACAAATTTATTGGCAGGTAATTTTGACGTGAAGTTACTAATGTGGCGTTACTCAGGGGAGACGACGTGACTGTGGTCCCAGCTTGCACATAACGCTGCCATGAGCACAAGACACTAAATCCGGCTGGCTACTTACGTGTTCTACGTCAGTACCTGAATGTTGAAGCCTACTAGTCAGATAAAGTTGTAATTACACTAAGCCAAGTAGAATAACCTATTAACACTTAATATAAATTTTCCTGTCAATCGATATTTTTCGATTGCTAGGCTATAGTTAATAACCCCCCAACTTCCGTAGGGATATGACTTGTGGGAGAATTAATACCATACACTCCACTCAATTAAACCTACACTCCTCTAATGTAAGAAATGAATTAATTATAAATTGTAAATTAGAATACATTAGGATGGAGAAGACTGTGCTGCCATCGTGATCAAGGTATTGCAATATAAGTTTAGGTATTCAAACCAAAAAAATGACATCAAAGCAGCTTATAGAGTGGGTACCAAATCATCTGGTACTAATAACAGGAGAATACGTTTAAAACTAGATAGCTGCTCGCGCAAGTCTGATCTTATCTCATCTGCAGTCGCTAGTAAATCCACTGTTTATGTGAATGAATGTCTGACCAGGTTCAGGCAAAATCCCTTTTTTTAAACTGCGTGGTTTCTGCAAAAAATTCCCCTACAATTAAACACTGTTTTGTGCGAGATGGTAAAATTATAGCTAGGAGGACTGACACTGGAAAAACCTATTCAATAACCACTGAAGCTCACCTTAATTCTTTCCTCAGTGACTGTGGGATAGCTGCTGTATAGCCTGAATTAAAATTATAATCTCATTTAACTACCTTTGTGTACTTTAGCTCTGCCTTTCCTTTCAAAAGGTTTTAACTATAGTTTAAAAAAAAATAATAATATTGTCATCTTTATTATTGTCTTTTTTCTTTTTACTCCCATGTTCCATAGTACACTGGCTCCGCCTGTGTCCTCTAGTATTAACTTCATTATCTAGTGTTGCTGAGTGTATCTATTTAAACTACCTCAGTTTGTTTTAGTGTAACTTTAGTATTCAACTATAGTGTACTTATAATAGTATAGTAAGCAAGCTTTTCATTTTATAGATTTCATAATTGCTTTTTTACTTTTTTGGTCATCTATTGTTATTAATTATTCTAGTTCATTTTTTACATTCCTAGTTCCCATTAAGTTTTTTTTTACTTAAAATTACCATTAAGTTTATATTACTTTAGAATTTTTATTCTACTTTTTTCTTTGTTTTCTATTTTGTAATTTGCCATTCTTGCCTTGTTTTCCTGCAAACAGCCTTTTTATGCAGACAAGTATAGACCCAGAACTAAACCTCTTATCCACTATCTATGACAATCATCACTTCAATGATCAAAATTGCAGATATTTTACAGCACATGATGTAAAGAATGTATTAACAGATAATCACAATATCTCTGTAATCAACTTGAACGTTAGATCCCTAGGTAAACACTTCGATGATGTTAGTGCCTTGATTGAAACTATTGACAACAAATTCTCTTTTATTATACTTACTGAAACGTGGTTGAAAGAGGATACTACTCAACTCTTTAACATGCCTAACTACTCGGCAATTCACAACTGTCGTCAAATGCAGAGAGGTGGTGGTACTGCTCTTTACTACCACCACGAACTAACATGCTTAAAAATAATTAGAACTAGAGACTGCTGTGGGGAGTATATCTTCGCCAGTTTCAGAGTCAAGGTTGCCAAGTCTGTCCTGTCTGTGGGTGCAGTCTATAGACTTCCTAACACTGATGTGTCCGAATTCAATTCAAACCTTATAAATCTAATACTAGATAACAGACTGAACAAAAACCATCTAATTATCGCAGGGGACTTTAATATTGACCTCTGCGAGCCTGAACACCCTACTGCTGTTAGCTTCCTCAACTGTATGAATTCCTGCTTCCTCATACCCTTAATCACTAGACCAACTAGAATCACTGATAGTACTGCTACGACTCTAGATCACATCTGGACCAACATAACCTCTCCGCTTACTTCAGGTATAATCACCGATAGCACTACAGACCATTACCCCACATTTCTCTTAACTAACATTATCAAACCACCTCTAGAGACAAGGGAGTTAAGCTTTAGGCTGCACAATGAAACTGCTATAAACAATTTTATAACTGCTGCTGATAATGCCAACTGGGAGTCCGAGTTAGGTAACATAGGGGACATCAACCTAGCAGTGCAATCTTTTCTTCAAACAACTCTTAGCCTTTATAACACCCACTGTCCTATGCTTACAAAACAAGTCACAAACAAAAGGCTTAACAATCCTTGGCTTACAAAGGGAATACTTAAATCCATTAACAAAAAACACGACCTTGAGAAGAAGTATAGGTTAGGAACCGTCTCCAAAGAATTCTCAAAGAATTACTCGTTATTGCTATCTAAAATAATTAGACGAGCCAAAACTAAATACTATGAAGATAAATTTACCCAAATAAAGAGCAACATTAAAAAAACTTGGAGCACAATTTCACAAATATTGGGATCAAAGAAGATTTTAAATGACAAACCAACACTCCTGTCCAATAACGTTGGTCAGCTTTCAGCCTCTGATTCTGCTATTGAGTTCAATAGGTTCTTCTCTTCCATTGGGTCATCCCTTGCAAATGATATTCCATCTTCCTGTACTGATGTTAAGGACTATCTTACAGGTAACTATCCACAGTCTCTGTACCTAAAGCTTATTAATTCCACTGACGTCAATGAGATAATCCTTTCCCTTAAAACCAAGTCTAGTGCCCTCGAGGAGATACCAACTTTAATTTACAAAAAAGCCTCCAGACCTTTAGCCCCTGCTATTGCATTGCTCTTCAACAAGTCACTTGAACTCCAAACCTTTCCAGACATTCTAAAAAAAGCAAGAGTAACCCCTGTCCACAAATGTGGTGATCTCACAGATGTTAAAAACTACAGACCTATATCAATCCTGCCTAACTTGTCAAAAATATTTGAAAAAGTAATCTACAAGCAGCTTTACTCTTTTCTAGCCAAACACAATATACTTAGCTCTTGTCAATATGGCTTCAGACCCAAAAAAAGCACTAACGATGCACTTATTAGTATGATTAACTTGATTCACGCAGCTCTTGATAAAAAGGAGTTCCCTGTTGGGTTATTTGTGGACCTGCGTAAGGCTTTTGACACTGTCAACAACCAAAACCTTCTTCTTAAATTACATCATTATGGAGCAAGAGGACACTCCCTGCAATACCTCAAATCTTATCTTACTGACAGGCTCCAGTATGTTTCTGTGAATAATACAATTTCTCCCACCCTACCTATCAACATTGGTGTTCCTCAGGGCAGCATACTTGGCCCTCTCCTCTTTCTCATCTACATTAATGACCTTCCAAATGCCTCCCAACACCTCAAACCAATTCTATTTGCTGACGACACAACCTTCATTTACTCCAGTCCTGACCCCCCTTGCTCTAAATGCCACAGTAAATACTGAGCTAAATAAAGTCCATGTTTGGCTAACTGCCAACAAACTCACCCTTAACATTGACAAAACGTTCTATATTCTGTTTGGCAATAAATCCTCTAATCAAATAAATCTCAAAATAAACAATACCCAAATTTGTAACAAATTAGATGGCAAATTCCTTGGCGTTCTCATCGACCGCAAGCTGAATTTCCAGGGACACATTCTAAATATATCAAAAAAAGTTTCAAAAACTGTTGGCATTCTTTCTAAGATCAGATATTATGTACCCCGCCCTGCCCTGGTGACTCTCTATTACTCCCTCATCTATCCATATCTCAACTATGGTATTTGTGCTTGGGGTTCTACTACCCAAAATCATTTACGTCCTCTAATTACTCAACACAAAGCTGCTATTAGGACAATATCCAACTCTGGCCCCAGACATCACTCGGTACCCCTACTCAAATCTCTGAATATGTTGGATATTAAGTCACTGCACATTCTCTCATGTGTATTATACATATATAAAACGCTGAACTGTAATGCAAATCCTGACCTCAAAAGATTCATTGACGGTTGTAACAGAACCCATGAGCACCACACCAGAAATAAATACAGTTTTGATATTCCTAGAGTACGACTTAATCAAACTAGAAATGCTCTTCAAATCAAGGGACCCAGAATGTGGACTGACCTTCCCAACCATGTTAAAGACTGTACCTCTCTCAACCAGTTTAAGATAAAAACGAAGCACTACCTAATAAATTCCCTGTAACCTACCTTACCCCTCTGTTGTCAACCCATGTATGTTTTTTTTTTTTTCAAAACAACGCTGTTTGAATGTAATTGTCTGTAATAATTTGTAATTGTATTTGTGCTGCTTTTTCAGCCATGTTCCCCCCTCTTTTACCTCTATTTTTATTTGTTCTCAACACATTTTATTCTTTATACCCATTAGTATTAATTAGTATTAAGCTTTAGTCATTAATGTTTTTCAAGCCCGAAACGCTTTGCGTAATAGTGGCTTTAGGCATTGTATGTACTAGCTCTATCTATTAATCCAACAAACTTTGTAAAATCTCTTGTATGTATGTACCTTGCCTAAATAAACATTTATTTATTTATTATTATTATTTATTAAACAAAATAACTGATAATTAAAATAAATAATAAAATCCCATGTCAGAATTCCCCACATGGGTAGAATAGTAAAATGGATATGGAGGAGGACCATAAAAAGGAGTAATAGGGTTCAGAAGGGGCTAGAGGAGTAACGGTTTAGAGGAATCTAAGGGTAGAGGAGTAAGAATGTAGAGGAGTAAGATTGAAGGGAGGTAGGAGTGTAAGGAGGTAGAAGAGTTTAGTGTAGAGGCGTAAGGGGGGGGGGGTAGAAGAGTAAGATTGTAGAGGAGTAAGAGGGTTGAAGAGTAAAAGGGTATGCAGGTGTCAGCTTGGGTGGATACACGTATGTAGTCCCACATGAGGGACTACAGTTGAGAGTTGAGAGGCGGGACCAAAGAGCCAGAGCTCAACTCCCGCAAACACAACTAGGTGAGTACAGTAGCTGTGTGCTCCTCTTCCAGGGGTATATTGTGATAACATCTGGGTGAAGTGTGGGGTCATCCGGGTTTAGGTCTCCTAGGATGAGAGGCTCTCCCTCCGCTGGGCACTGAGCCGAGACAAGGCTCCTCTTGATGATGTCATTGACCTCATTGTGTCTTGCATGCCAGCCCTTGGATTTTCCGCAGTGCAACCCATGCAGTACATATTAGTCTGCTTCCACCCTGTTGCAAATACACTTGTATTCAGTGTGAAATGGAGCACCAAGGAAGAGGACCACTGCTACACAAAGGGATTCTGGATTTAGACGTGTGCCTATTGCCGACATGGGTATTGCCAGAAAGACGTCTCCTGCATGGGGGGCACGCTCTGCTCTGAGGCGGGCTTTCTCCTTGTCTGATGTTGCAGCACTGAGCATGACATCAGCTATTTTTTCCACTAGTGGGTGGTCCCAGTTGGACTGTTCATGTTTCTTTTGTTGGATCTATGATAAATGCTGGGGCTGCAAGAGCATCCCACTGAATCGAACATTCAGTGAAAGCAGGATGGTGTATTCCTACTAAATCACTCAGGGTTCTGGTAGGATATCTCTTACGAGGTCGTGCGATGCATGGGAGGAGGAAAGGAAAGCTGGTAGAGCCATTTGGGAGGCTGTGCTGACACCAAGGCTGCCAATTCTTAGAGGGAGGGTTGCTTGCTTCCACTGAGAGTCGTCCAATGGAAGGTTCAGGACTTTCACTAGCATGGACTTCAGAAGGGTGTCATACATCTCTAATTTCGGGTTGATATAGGATGGAGAACATCTCAGAAAGTAAGTCAACTTAGGGAGAGATAAGCATCTTGTGAGAAGGAAGAGTGCATCATGGGCATCAATCTTGTCAATCCTGTCCAGCATTCTCCTTAGGTCAGTGATTTTTGCTTCCTTGACCTCCTCGATTGCTTATGGAACTGTGGGGACCCCCCAGGAGGGTGCAGTCAGGTGACTCGACAACGAGAAGGTCTAGAAGAACAGTTTTTATTTGGTCAGTGATGTCTGGGTTGCGGGAGACTATTTCACATTTGGATGCATTGAGAATGAGGCCCAAGGCTGTTCCTGAATTTTCCTTATATCCTCCGAAATGGTATCTGGGGTTCCGGCGAGAGTGCCATCATCCAGGTACGAGATGTTTAGCTCGCTTTGTTAGACTGTCAGCGACCTCTTTGATAGCTAAGCAGAAAAGGAGGGGGACCAAGGGATCACCTTGTTGGACACCTTCACAGGAGTCTATTTCACGCTCCCCAAAAAGAAGCTTAGAGTCCCAACTGTACTACGATCGGATGAATGGGTAAGTGGGAAGAAAATGGTTGTGTACAGCCCTGAGGACAGCTTCTCTTTTGACTTGATTAAAGGCATTTTTATATGTCCCCTACAAAAAATAAATCACTCTCTCACCTTACATTGTGCCCTTCATGCCAATATGTAATCAAGCACTCCCTAATACCTCAATGTGTCCACATGATTCTCTTTTCTATTTCTCGAGGCCCACTACTAAGAACATATATCTGGGTCCTCAAAATCAAGGTAGGTACTCCTGCAGTTCTTCCAATCTGCTGCACATGAAGACCCACTCCAATGTCAGTGAAGCACCTCCAAACTGCTTCACAAAAGAAACGTGTAGTTCCCCTTCACTGCTTGAAGTTCCACTACATCAATAGTTCCACTCCTTCTTTGAAATCCTGCTACGCTTTCAGTTCAGCTCCCTCTTGGAGTTCAGCATATACTCTTCTTCAGATTGTAACACTGTAAAAGTGTTTGGGTTAGTTTATTTAAAATATATATAGAGTACACGAGTCACAGACAAGGATCTGAGAGGCGCCAGTTGTCTGCCTGAGATCTCACACCTCTAACCGTTAATGACCCCAAGTGACCTGAGGTCAGATCATGAGAATTTCACCTTGCTTCCGCTAAGCTCTTAATTGGAGCCGGGTAGCCTTCAAACATGCCGACGTTTAAGGAGTGGCTTGGTAGAGTGCCGGAGGCTATCTACTTATGGGCGGAGTTAGCTACTAGGTTCCCCAATATAAACTCGGAGAGCTATCGAGCAGAAAAGCAATAGGAGACCGGCCAGCGGAGCAGAGCAGAGGCCAGCCGTCGAGATAGGCCGTCACCCGACGGGGGGTGACGCTGCCTGAAAATTGCAGACCCCCCCCCCTCTCTATTCAACTTAGACTCAGTCCTCGGTGAGTGAACATTTAGGTGACTTGGTCGTGTTTACATATGTTGTGTGATGATCAGGGGCAGTCAAGTTGTAGGGTTCTCGAATTCTTGGATGATGACTCACTTTGCATATTAAACTGGAACATTTTAATTGAATTGCTAAACTATGATACTTCATGTGAAATATAATTATGAATTTATTATTTAAATGGTCTTTCACTGTGTTCCCTAGAGAATTGAGTTGAGATGAGAAAGCCTCTGTGGTTACTGGTTTCATGGTTTAGAATGAGTACATGATAAAGATGGGAACATACTAATAATGAACTCATGATAACATCTTTTGAGAATTTTGTGATACAGGCAAGTTCCATTCCTTGTCTTGTATGTAATGATCATGAATGGATGGTGGCAGCATTTCGTCTTCTACTAACTACTCTTCTATTTCTACTATCTACTATTCTACTTCTACCTATCTACACCTCTCCCTCCACCCCTCTCTAAACTCTCACTTTCAACTAATGACCCTCCTCGCCCCTCCCACTTCTCTCCCTCTCACCCCAAACCCTCACTAATTACTTCACTATTCATTTCTTTCCTTTCGTTTTCTCTTATACGTTTGTGGCAATGATTCTGTATTCTAGAGTTCTCTCTAGAGTTTCGGGTAACTGATCCAGTTACGGCGCCTTGTAGTCTTAGCACCTAGGTAGTCAAATACCTAGGTTACAAGGTGTTGAACGAGTGAGGTTGCCTTAGGAACTCTGGGAGTGCTCTAGAATAGTTAGCTAACTGGGGACGGGATAACGGACTAGAGAGAGCTGTTTCCCCCGGCCTCGTTAGTTAACTGGGGGGTGGAATAATGGACAAGATAGAGCTATTTCCCCCACCCCCCGTTACAATGGTGGCAGCGGTGTTGAACAATGTTGTAGGTAGTTGGTGTTCTTTTAACATTGTTCAGTCCCACGTGTCTTTTGCCGCTCAGGCGCTATCAGGGAGATCTTGACAGGTGTTTTACTTTCGCGAGTTAGCGAACTTTTTTTCAGGCTAGGAGATAGTGATTCTCTAGTGTTGTGGTTTAGTGATTTTGTGAGTTTTGTGGTGTTCAGGGAATGTTCACCAGAACTTGCGTGTGTAGTGATTAATGTTAGTGATAAGATTTGGTGATTTGGGAACTTAGCGGTGTTGGTAGTGCAGGTCAGCTGAGTGTGACAGTTGACCTCGCATGTCCCAGGGGGACACCCAGCCACCGCTGGTCTCCAGGTCAGTGGGGAGTGGCAGGTGTAGTTTTTAAGTAGTGGTTCTGCTCAGATTATTGCGATCGACTGTTTTACTCCATTTGAACGCAATAACCCGAGGTGTACTGGTCTTGTACAGCATGCTAGGGGGAGGCTTAGTATGTCAGTAGACTTCACGTTGGGGACGCTCGACGTTAGATAGTCTGGTCACAGGGGTGGCAACAGTTTGGAGTTGTTGACCGGCGGAGATGCTAGGGAAACACTCTGGGTCACGTAGGTGGCTGTAGGTTAAGGGTGGGAGTAATGATTAATTATGTACTTAAGATTAGGAACGGTACAGTTAAGTTTAGGCTAGTGTTTTGTCTATTAGTGTTGATTTTTTTTTTGTGACAAGTTAAAGGTAGTGATGACCTTATTCTCTCTTCTCTAACTTTCCTCTGTTACTGTCTTATGTTCCACCAAGTCAATATCATTCAGTGTTAATTGGATTATTTTAAAAATTTAAGTGTAGTTGTTGCCAGGAGGAGAGCGTTATGATATAACTGTGTAACCCTATACAAACTACAGGGTCACACAACAGCATGGAACACGGGTATTGTCGCCTTTATGTTCAATTCACAGGTGGGAGCCAGAGGAGAGGCGCGACGCATATACAGAAGAGGGAGACGGCTGCTGTGTACCACACTCAGGGGCGTTTATCACCACCACCACGACCAGCCCACTACCTGGAGGTCATGGCTCCACCACCACCACCACCCCAGGGGACCCCAAGACGCAGCCCTCTCGGTCGGTCAACATTGGTCTACCCAGTGGACCCCAGGTCGTTCTGCAGACGACCCCAGACGACCCAGTAAAGATGGAAGAGGAACAACAACGACTCCAGTCTGTCCCACCAACATCGGTCTACCCAGGATGGACCCCAGGACGGACGGACCCCAATGGACCCCAGGTCGCTTGTCAAAGACCCATGGGAGGAGGAAGAGAGAAGAAAGAAGAGAGAAGAAAGAAGAGAGAAGAAAGAAGAGAGAAGAAAGAAGATAAGACAAGCTGAGTGAGACACGATGCCTCGTGTCCCTTGCTGGTATCAGCATCATTGCATGGAGCGTAATTGCAAGACAGGATCGTTTGCCTTAACTGGCCGCCCCTCCTACAAGCATGTTGCTCTGTTGAGTGATTCTTCCTGTGTCATGCGGACTTGATGTGGCTGTCAGAAGTAGCTCTCTGAAGGAGGCGTGCTGGAGCAACAGGGAGGAAGAAGAGTAGGATGGGATTTCTACTGTTGGCAACTATATGAAGGTCTCGAAACTTGTAGTCCCTATAGCTGTGAAGAACCCCAATATACGTCTCTCATGGTGACTGACGTAGGGCCAATTACAGATCAGCTGGGACAACCGAATTCCACGGTCCTGTGCGCAGTTCAAGTAGTAACGGCTTTCGGGTTGACCAAGGGTTGTTGTGCGTTAACGACGGAGAAGCGACGGAGGCAGTTGTGTTGAAGAAATGTGGTACAGGATTATCTACAAGACCAAGCAGTGACGTCGCCCAGCCAGAGACAATGGACGTCTGTCTACATATTTCATTTTTTAGAATAGGATGATGTATATTTGTTTAGCTAGGATGTATTCTTTTCGTTAATAAAGTTGTCGCACACAGCTAGCTTGCTTTAGCAGTGTTGCAAAAACTTTATTTTCGGGGAGAAGGGGAGATGTAACACTGTAAAAGTGTTTGGGTTAGTTTATTTAAAATATATATAGAGTACACGAGTCACAGACAAGGATCTGAGAGGCGCCAGTTGTCTGCCTGAGATCTCACACCTCTAACCGTTAATGACCCCAAGTGACCTGAGGTCAGATCATGAGAATTTCACCTTGCTTCCGCTAAGCTCTTAATTGGAGCCGGGTAGCCTTCAAACATGCCGACGTTTAAGGAGTGGCTTGGTAGAGTGCCGGAGGCTATCTACTTATGGGCGGAGTTAGCTACTAGGTTCCCCAATATAAACTCGGAGAGCTATCGAGCAGAAAAGCAATAGGAGACCGGCCAGCGGAGCAGAGCAGAGGCCAGCCGTCGAGATAGGCCGTCACCCGACGGGGGTGACGCTGCCTGAAAATTGCAGACCCCCCCCCCTCTCTATTCAACTTAGACTCAGTCCTCGGTGAGTGAACATTTAGGTGACTTGGTCGTGTTTACATATGTTGTGTGATGATCAGGGGCAGTCAAGTTGTAGGGTTCTCGAATTCTTGGATGATGACTCACTTTGCATATTAAACTGGAACATTTTAATTGAATTGCTAAACTATGATACTTCATGTGAAATATAATTATGAATTTATTATTTAAATGGTCTTTCACTGTGTTCCCTAGAGAATTGAGTTGAGATGAGAAAGCCTCTGTGGTTACTGGTTTCATGGTTTAGAATGAGTACATGATAAAGATGGGAACATACTAATAATGAACTCATGATAACATCTTTTGAGAATTTTGTGATACAGGCAAGTTCCATTCCTTGTCTTGTATGTAATGATCATGAATGGATGGTGGCAGCATTTCGTCTTCTACTAACTACTCTTCTATTTCTACTATCTACTATTCTACTTCTACCTATCTACACCTCTCCCTCCACCCCTCTCTAAACTCTCACTTTCAACTAATGACCCTCCTCGCCCCTCCCACTTCTCTCCCTCTCACCCCAAACCCTCACTAATTACTTCACTATTCATTTCTTTCCTTTCGTTTTCTCTTATACGTTTGTGGCAATGATTCTGTATTCTAGAGTTCTCTCTAGAGTTTCGGGTAACTGATCCAGTTACGGCGCCTTGTAGTCTTAGCACCTAGGTAGTCAAATACCTAGGTTACAAGGTGTTGAACGAGTGAGGTTGCCTTAGGAACTCTGGGAGTGCTCTAGAATAGTTAGCTAACTGGGGACGGGATAACGGACTAGAGAGAGCTGTTTCCCCCGGCCTCGTTAGTTAACTGGGGGGTGGAATAATGGACAAGATAGAGCTATTTCCCCCACCCCCCGTTACAAGATGCGAATTCCATCATTAACTTCTCTCCATACAATCTGCAGGATTCGGGATGTGTGTGTGTGTGTGTGGGGAGGGGGGAAGGGAGGAAAGCTCACTCTGGCGCTCCAAGATGGCGTCACTTTCTGACGTCCAACAAAATATCTTCATGAATGCCTCATGCAGCTCTTCTCCTCTTGACTTGAGCACACAAAGTCGCCTGACAGGCTCCACACAAAAATACTTGCTTCCTCTCCTCCACTCGAGGATATAACACATTAGAGCTTCACACTGGCACGACCCCCACTAGGCATCATGGCCCCCCTCTAATATTTTCATAAATACTGATAAATACTATCTTCATAATACTGAGACATACGTCACGTCCTCGGCAGCTTCCTCACCAGTACACACTGTAGCCTTCACTCAAACATTTTATCGAGAACCGTATTCTTCTATACTCCCAGGACACAGTGACACACGTTCATTCCTGACGACTGTGTCAACTCAGGTGAAGCATCACGATGTCCGTCAGCATTATGTTATGTCATAAAATATCGACATCCTATTCACACGTTTACTTAATATATTTCCTTCACAGACCTCATAATTTCAGGTCAGTTAAGCAGAATAACATCTCACTTGGAAGACTCGCTTCACCAGACTACCTGGGGTCATAACGGAACACAGTGAAGTGAAGAGTGTCAAGGAAGGGGCAGTGAAGGGAACATACAGGTGAAGGGAAGAGCATTAAGAAAGGGACAGTGAAGGGAAGAGCGTCAAGGAAGGGATAGTGAAGGAAGCATACAAAATATGAGATGAACTTCAAGGAAGGGATAGTGAAGGGGGAACACAGTGAAGAGGAGAGTGTCATGGAAGAGACAGTGTATAGGGGGAACATGCGGGTGAAGGGAAGACCTTCAAGGAAGGGACAGTGAAGGGAACATACAGATGAAGGGAAGACCGTCAAGGAAGGGAAAGTAAATGGAATATGCCGGTGAAGGGAAAAGCGTCAAGATGGGACAGTGAAGGGAACATACTGGTGATGGGAAGAGCATCAATGAAGGGACAGTGAAGGGAAGAGCATCAAGGAAGGGACAGTGAAGGGAACATAAACGTGAATGGAAGAGTGTCAAGGGATAGTGAAGGGAACATACAAGTGAAGGGAAGAGTGTCGAGGAAGGGACAGTGAAGGGAACATTTAAGTGACAGGAAGTGCTTCAAGGGACAGTGAAGGGGAGATCGTCAATGAAGGGACAGTGATGGGAACATACTGGTGAAGGGAAGAGCGTCAAGGAAGGGACAGTGAAGGGAACATACAGGTGAAGGGAAGAGCGTCAAGGAAGGGACAGTGATGGGAACATACAGGTGAAGGGAAGAGCGTCAAGGAAGGGACAGTGAAGGGAACATACAGGTGAAGGGAAGAGCGTCAAGGAAGGGACAGTGAAGGGAACATACAGGTGAAGGGAAGAGCGTCAAGGAAGGGACAGTGATGGGAACATACAGGTGAAGGGAAGAGCGTCAAGGAAGGGACAGTGAAGGGAACACAGATGACGGTCCAACACGTGAACTCGACACTTATAAATATTTAAACCTTGCTAATTTCTCTCTGTCAAGCTGTGATGGCGTCGGGACCTGTTCACTCTAATAATTCTCCTTATTATTTATTCGCTTTTTAATTATTATTTTGTTTAATTATTCTGCTTGATAATTATTCTTTTTCTTAATTAGGTTGCTTATTAATTATTCTTTGATAATGATTTTCCTTGTTAATTATTCTAATCGATAACTATTAACTTTGTTAATAGTTCTCCTTTATAATTATTCTTTGTTAATTATTTTCTGCCTCATAATTATTCTTTGTTAATTATTCTGCTTAATAATTATTCTCAGTTTTAATTATTATCCTTGTTAATTATTCTCCTTGATAATTATTCTGCTTGATAATTTTTCTTTGTTAATTATTGTACTTAATAATTATTTTCTTTGTTAATAATTCTTAGGAGGAAGGAGGAGGAATTATTCCTCGTTAGAATAAGAAGGAAGGAGAAGGTCGAGGAAGAAGGAGGTAGTCAAGGAGGAAGGTCGAGGAGGAAGAGGTCGAGGAGGAGGAAGTAAGCTCTGGTGGGTTGAGGGTTGTGGTGGCCGATGGAAGTGATGGTTGCTGGAAGTGATGGTTGCTGGAAGTGATGGTTGATGGAAGTGATGGTTGATGGAAGTGATGGTTGATGGAAGTGATGGTTGATGGAAGTGATGGTTGATGGTTAAAATGGTTGAGTTGTTGTGTTAGTGGTGCTGGATGGTTGTGGTTGTAATTCCACCATCAACACGTAGGTTAGGTTAGGTTAGGTGGTGTGGTAATAGGAGAGAGGTGTGGTAGTGTTGTGGTGTTGTGGTGTTGTTGTGGAAGTCTTGTGTGGTTGTGTGCTGTAGTAGTTGCGGTGTGGTGTAGTGTGGTGGTGTGACATAGTGTGATAGTGGTAGTGTGTGTGGTGGTGTAATAGTGTGTAGTGTGTGTGGTGGTGTAGTAGTGTGTGTGGTGGTGTAGTAGTGGGTGTGTGGTGGTGTAGTAGTGTGTGTGGTGGTGTAGTAGTGTGTGTGGTGGTGTAGTAGTGTGTGTGGTGGTGTAGTAGTGTGTGTGGTGGTGTAGTAGTGTGTGTGGTGGTGTAGTAGTGTGTGTGGTAGTGTAGTAGTGTGTGTGGTAGTGTAGTAGTGTGTGTGGTGGTGTAGTAGTGTGTGTGGTGGTGTAGTAGTGTGTGTGGTGGTGTAGTAGTGTGTGTGGTGGTGTAGTAGTGTGTGTGGTGGTGTAGTAGTGTGTGTGGTGGTGTAGTAGTGTGTGTGGTGGTGTAGTAGTGTGTGTGGTGGTGTAGTAGTGTGTGTGGTGGTGTAGTAGTGTGTGTGGTAGTGTAGTAGTGTGTGTGGTGGTGTAGTAGTGTGTGTGGTGGTGTAGTAGTGTGTGTGGTAGTGTAGTAGTGTGTGTGGTGGTGTAGTAGTGTGTGTGGTGGTGTAGTAGTGTGTGTGGTGGTGTAGTAGTGTGTGTGGTAGTGTAGTAGTGTGTGTGGTGGTGTAGTAGTGTGTGTGGTGGTGTAGTAGTGTGTGTGGTGGTGTAGTAGTGTGTGTGGTAGTGTAGTAGTGTGTGTGGTGGTGTAGTAGTGTGTGTGGTGGTGTAGTAGTGTGTGTGGTAGTGTAGTAGTGTGTGTGGTGGTGTAGTAGTGTGTGTGGTGGTGTAGTAGTGTGTGTGGTGGTGTAGTAGTGTGTGTGGTAGTGTAGTAGTGTGTGTGGTGGTGTAGTAGTGTGTGTGGTGGTGTAGTAGTGTGTGTGGTGGTGTAGTAGTGTGTGTGGTAGTGTAGTAGTGTGTGTGGTGGTGTAGTAGTGTGTGTGGTGGTGTAGTAGTGTGTGTGGTAGTGTAGTAGTGTGTGTGGTGGTGTAGTAGTGTGTGTGGTAGTGTAGTAGTGTGTGTGGTGGTGTAGTAGTGTGTGTGGTGGTGTAGTAGTGTGTGTGGTGGTGTAGTAGTGTGTGTGGTGGTGTAGTAGTGTGTGTGGTGGTGTAGTAGTGTGTGTGGTGGTGTAGTAGTGTGTGTGGTGGTGTAGTAGTGTGTGTGGTGGTGTAGTAGTGTGTGTGGTGGTGTAGTAGTGTGTGTGGTGGTGTAGTAGTGTGTGTGGTGGTGTAGTAGTGTGTGTGGTGGTGTAGTAGTGTGTGTGGTGGTGTAGTAGTGTGTGTGGTGGTGTAGTAGTGTGTGTGGTGGTGTAGTAGTGTGTGTGGTGGTGTAGTAGTGTGTGTGGTGGTGTAGTAGTGTGTGTGGTGGTGTAGTAGTGTGTGTGGTGGTGTAGTAGTGTGTGTGTGGTGGTGTAGTAGTGTGTGTGGTGGTGTAGTAGTGTGTGTGGTGGTGTAGTAGTGTGTGTGGTGGTGTAGTAGTGTGTGTGGTGGTGTAGTAGTGTGTGTGGTAGTGTAGTAGTGTGTGTGGTGGTGTAGTAGTGTGTGTGGTGGTGTAGTAGTGTGTGTGGTGGTGTAGTAGTGTGTGTGGTGGTGTAGTAGTGTGTGTGGTGGTGTAGTAGTGTGTGTGGTGGTGTAGTAGTGTGTGTGGTGGTGTAGTAGTGTGTGTGGTGGTGTAGTAGTGTGTGTGGTGGTGTAGTAGTGTGTGTGGTGGTGTAGTAGTGTGTGTGGTGGTGTAGTAGTGTGTGTGGTGGTGTAGTAGTGTGTGTGGTGGTGTAGTAGTGTGTGTGGTAGTGTAGTAGTGTGTGTGGTGGTGTAGTAGTGTGTGTGGTGGTGTAGTAGTGTGTGTGGTGGTGTAGTAGTGTGTGTGGTGGTGTAGTAGTGTGTGTGGTGGTGTAGTAGTGTGTGTGGTGGTGTAGTAGTGTGTGTGGTGGTGTAGTAGTGTGTGTGGTGGTGTAGTAGTGTGTGTGGTAGTGTAGTAGTGTGTGTGGTGGTGTAGTAGTGTGTGTGGTGGTGTAGTAGTGTGTGTGGTGGTGTAGTAGTGTGTGTGGTGGTGTAGTAGTGTGTGTGGTGGTGTAGTAGTGTGTGTGGTGGTGTAGTAGTGTGTGTGGTGGTGTAGTAGTGTGTGTGGTGGTGTAGTAGTGTGTGTGGTGGTGTAGTAGTGTGTGTGGTAGTGTAGTAGTGTGTGTGGTGGTGTAGTAGTGTGTGTGGTGGTGTAGTAGTGTGTGTGGTAGTGTAGTAGTGTGTGTGGTGGTGTAGTAGTGTGTGTGGTGGTGTAGTAGTGTGTGTGGTGGTGTAGTAGTGTGTGGTGGTGTAGTAGTGTGTGTGGTAGTGTAGTAGTGTGTGTGGTGGTGTAGTAGTGTGTGTGGTAGTGTAGTAGTGTGTGTGGTGGTGTAGTAGTGTGTGTGGTGGTGTAGTAGTGTGTGTGGTGGTGTAGTAGTGTGTGTGGTGGTGTAGTAGTGTGTGTGGTGGTGTAGTAGTGTGTGTGGTGGTGTAGTAGTGTGTGTGGTGGTGTAGTAGTGTGTGTGGTGGTGTAGTAGTGTGTGTGGTGGTGTAGTAGTGTGTGTGGTGGTGTAGTAGTGTGTGTGGTGGTGTAGTAGTGTGTGTGGTAGTGTAGTAGTGTGTGTGGTAGTGTAGTAGTGTGTGTGGTAGTGTAGTAGTGTGTGTGGTGGTGTAGTAGTGTGTGTGGTGGTGTAGTAGTGTGTGTGGTGGTGTAGTAGTGTGTGTGGTGGTGTAGTAGTGTGTGTGGTGGTGTAGTAGTGTGTGTGGTGGTGTAGTAGTGTGTGTGGTGGTGTAGTAGTGTGTGTGGTGGTGTAGTAGTGTGTGTGGTGGTGTAGTAGTGTGTGTGGTGGTGTAGTAGTGTGTGTGGTGGTGTAGTAGTGTGTGTGGTGGTGTAGTAGTGTGTGTGGTGGTGTAGTAGTGTGTGTGGTGGTGTAGTAGTGTGTGTGGTAGTGTAGTAGTGTGTGTGGTGGTGTAGTAGTGTGTGTGGTGGTGTAGTAGTGTGTGTGGTGGTGTAGTAGTGTGTGTGGTGGTGTAGTAGTGTGTGTGGTGGTATAGTGTGTGTGTGGTGGTGTAGTAGTGTGTGTGGTGGTGTAGTAGTGTGTGTGGTGGTGTAGTAGTGTGTGTGGTGGTGTAGTAGTGTGTGTGGTGGTGTAGTAGTGTGTGTGGTGGTGTAGTAGTGTGTGTGGTAGTGTAGTAGTGTGTGTGGTGGTGTAGTAGTGTGTGTGGTGGTGTAGTAGTGTGTGTGGTGGTGTGGTAGTGTGTGTGGTGGTGTGGTAGTGTGTGTGGTGGTGTAGTAGTGTGTGTGGTGGTGTAGTAGTGTGTGTGGTGGTGTAGTAGTGTGTGTGGTAGTGTAGTAGTGTGTGTGGTGGTGTAGTAGTGTGTGTGGTGGTGTAGTAGTGTGTGTGGTGGTGTAGTAGTGTGTGTGGTGGTGTAGTAGTGTGTGTGGTGGTGTAGTAGTGTGTGTGGTGGTGTAGTAGTGTGTGTGGTGGTGTAGTAGTGTGTGTGGTGGTGTAGTAGTGTGTGTGGTGGTGTAGTAGTGTGTGTGGTGGTGTAGTAGTGTGTGTGGTGGTGTAGTAGTGTGTGTGGTGGTGTAGTAGTGTGTGTGGTGGTGTAGTAGTGTGTGTGGTGGTGTAGTAGTGTGTGTGGTGGTGTGGTAGTGTGTGTGGTGGTGTAGTAGTGTGTGTGGTGGTGTGGTAGTGTGTGTGGTGGTGTAGTAGTGTGTGTGGTAGTGTAGTAGTGTGTGTGGTGGTGTAGTAGTGTGTGTGGTGGTGTAGTAGTGTGTGTGGTGGTGTAGTAGTGTGTGTGGTGGTGTAGTAGTGTGTGTGGTGGTGTAGTAGTGTGTGTGGTAGTGTAGTAGTGTGTGTGGTGGTGTAGTAGTGTGTGTGGTGGTGTAGTAGTGTGTGTGGTGGTGTAGTAGTGTGTGTGGTGGTGTAGTAGTGTGTGTGGTGGTGTAGTAGTGTGTGTGGTAGTGTAGTAGTGTGTGTGGTGGTGTAGTAGTGTGTGTGGTGGTGTGGTAGTGTGTGTGGTGGTGTAGTAGTGTGTGTGGTGGTGTAGTAGTGTGTGTGGTGGTGTGGTAGTGTGTGTGGTGGTGTAGTAGTGTGTGTGGTGGTGTAGTAGTGTGTGTGGTGGTGTAGTAGTGTGTGTGGTGGTGTAGTAGTGTGTGTGGTGGTGTAGTAGTGTGTGTGGTGGTGTAGTAGTGTGTGTGGTGGTGTAGTAGTGTGTGTGGTAGTGTAGTAGTGTGTGTGGTGGTGTAGTAGTGTGTGTGGTGGTGTAGTAGTGTGTGTGGTGGTGTAGTAGTGTGTGTGGTGGTGTAGTAGTGTGTGTGGTGGTGTAGTAGTGTGTGTGGTAGTGTAGTAGTGTGTGTGGTGGTGTAGTAGTGTGTGTGGTGGTGTAGTAGTGTGTGTGGTGGTGTAGTAGTGTGTGTGGTGGTGTAGTAGTGTGTGTGGTGGTGTAGTAGTGTGTGTGGTGGTGTAGTAGTGTGTGTGGTGGTGTAGTAGTGTGTGTGGTGGTGTAGTAGTGTGTGTGGTGGTGTAGTAGTGTGTGTGGTGGTGTAGTAGTGTGTGTGGTGGTGTAGTAGTGTGTGTGGTGGTGTAGTAGTGTGTGTGGTGGTGTAGTAGTGTGTGTGGTGGTGTAGTAGTGTGTGTGGTGGTGTAGTAGTGTGTGTGGTGGTGTAGTAGTGTGTGTGGTGGTATAGTAGTGTGTGTGGTGGTGTAGTAGTGTGTGTGGTGGTGTAGTAGTGTGTGTGGTGGTGTAGTAGTGTGTGTGGTGGTGTAGTAGTGTGTGTGGTGGTATAGTAGTGTGTGTGGTGGTGTAGTAGTGTGTGTGGTGGTGTAGTAGTGTGTGTGGGGGTGTAGTAGTGTGTGTGGTGGTGTAGTAGTGTGTGTGGTGGTGTAGTAGTGTGTGTGGTGGTGTAGTAGTGTGTGTGGTGGTATAGTAGTGTGTGTGGTGGTGTAGTAGTGTGTGTGGTGGTGTAGTAGTGTGTGTGGTGGTGTAGTAGTGTGTGTGGTGGTGTAGTAGTGTGTGTGGTGGTGTAGTAGTGTGTGTGGTGGTGTAGTAGTGTGTGTGGTGGTGTAGTAGTGTGTGTGGTGGTGTAGTAGTGTGTGTGGTGGTGTAGTAGTGTGTGTGGTGGTGTAGTAGTGTGTGTGGTGGTGTAGTAGTGTGTGTGGTGGTGTAGTAGTGTGTGTGGTGGTGTAGTAGTGTGTGTGGTGGTGTAGTAGTGTGTGTGGTGGTGTAGTAGTGTGTGTGGTGGTGTAGTAGTGTGTGTGGTGGTGTAGTAGTGTGTGTGGTGGTGTAGTAGTGTGTGTGGTGGTGTAGTAGTGTGTGTGGTGGTGTAGTAGTGTGTGTGGTGGTATAGTAGTGTGTGTGGTGGTGTAGTAGTGTGTGTGGTAGTGTAGTAGTGTGTGTGGTGGTGTAGTAGTGTGTGTGGTGGTGTAGTAGTGTGTGTGGTGGTGTAGTAGTGTGTGTGGTGGTGTAGTAGTGTGTGTGGTGGTGTAGTAGTGTGTGTGGTGGTGTAGTAGTGTGTGTGGTGGTGTAGTAGTGTGTGTGGTGGTGTAGTAGTGTGTGTGGTGGTATAGTAGTGTGTGTGGTGGTGTAGTAGTGTGTGTGGTGGTGTAGTAGTGTGTGTGGTAGTGTAGTAGTGTGTGTGGTGGTGTAGTAGTGTGTGTGGTGGTGTAGTAGTGTGTGTGGTGGTGTAGTAGTGTGTGTGGTGGTGTAGTAGTGTGTGTGGTGGTGTAGTAGTGTGTGTGGTAGTGTAGTAGTGTGTGTGGTGGTGTAGTAGTGTGTGTGGTGGTGTAGTAGTGTGTGTGGTGGTGTAGTAGTGTGTGTGGTGGTGTAGTAGTGTGTGTGGTGGTGTAGTAGTGTGTGTGGTGGTGTAGTAGTGTGTGTGTGGTGGTGTAGTAGTGTGTGTGGTGGTGTAGTAGTGTGTGTGGTGGTGTAGTAGTGTGTGTGGTGGTGTAGTAGTGTGTGTGGTGGTGTAGTAGTGTGTGTGGTGGTGTAGTAGTGTGTGTGGTGGTGTAGTAGTGTGTGTGTGGTGGTGTAGTAGTGTGTGTGGTGGTGTAGTAGTGTGTGTGGTGGTGTAGTAGTGTGTGTGGTGGTGTAGTAGTGTGTGTGGTGGTGTAGTAGTGTGTGTGGTGGTGTAGTAGTGTGTGTGGTGGTGTAGTAGTGTGTGTGGTGGTGTAGTAGTGTGTGTGGTGGTGTAGTAGTGTGTGTGGTGGTGTAGTAGTGTGTGTGGTAGTGTAGTAGTGTGTGTGGTGGTGTAGTAGTGTGTGTGGTGGTGTAGTAGTGTGTGTGGTGGTGTAGTAGTGTGTGTGGTAGTGTAGTAGTGTGTGTGGTGGTGTAGTAGTGTGTGTGGTGGTGTAGTAGTGTGTGTGGTGGTGTAGTAGTGTGTGTGGTGGTGTAGTAGTGTGTGTGGTGGTGTAGTAGTGTGTGTGGTGGTGTAGTAGTGTGTGTGGTGGTGTAGTAGTGTGTGTGGTGGTGTAGTAGTGTGTGTGGTGGTGTAGTAGTGTGTGTGGTGGTGTAGTAGTGTGTGTGGTGGTGTAGTAGTGTGTGTGGTGGTGTAGTAGTGTGTGTGGTGGTGTAGTAGTGTGTGTGGTGGTGTAGTAGTGTGTGTGGTGGTGTAGTAGTGTGTGTGGTGGTGTAGTAGTGTGTGTGGTGGTGTAGTAGTGTGTGTGGTGGTGTAGTAGTGTGTGTGGTGGTGTAGTAGTGTGTGTGGTGGTGTAGTAGTGTGTGTGGTGGTGTAGTAGTGTGTGTGGTGGTGTAGTAGTGTGTGTGGTGGTGTAGTAGTGTGTGTGGTGGTGTAGTAGTGTGTGTGGTGGTGTAGTAGTGTGTGTGGTGGTGGTTTTTTATTATTATTTTCTTTAGTATTTTCTACCACAGACGTGGCCACACATTTACAATGCTTACCATCATATATACATTCATATAGACATTAACCCTGTCCTCCATGGACAGGGTTAGAGATGTGTTAAACACATACTTTAGGGGTTTATTGAACAATCAACCACAGGTGATTCGGTGCTTCAAAAATGTTAAGCTAACCTTCATCCGTATTAACATAGATTCGCAGATTTACTTATGCCCTATATAAAGTGTTCGATGTGTCTTTTACATAGTGTCATTAATGTGCATTTACAAAGATGAAATGTAATTCTGACTAGCTTCCATATATACTTTATACACATACAAATACATACACACACACACATATACATATACAAAATACATACATATATACACACACACACATGCATTCACATACATTTGTCTCTTTAACTCTGACAGGGAGAGATAGCTGATAGAGAAACTATTGCACAATTAAGCACTTAATCACTGAAGGTGATTAAGGTGCTTCTGCAAGCTCAGGTTATATAGTTACATCACATATATACTTTGTATAATTGATACATTACATGGTCATTCTTGGGTACAGGTCCAATATATCATCAAGTGTTCCAGTACTCATATAATAATTACAGAGTTCAGCATACCTTAGCCCAGGAGGGCGAAAGTCAGTCAGTATGGGACATTCTACAATATAATGTTCAAGAGAGTGCATGTTTTCTCTTTCACAAAGTTGACACATTGTGTACTCGATTTTTGGGTTTTGAGAAAGCTGCCAGATACGTCTATATCCCAGGCGAATTCTAGCCACTATAACATCACATTGCCGGGTTCTTGTTCTATTAGTCCCATATGTGAATGTCTCCTCACGATATCTATCATAATATTTAATGCTACATGTTTCAGGTCTTTGTGAATTTGTTAGGTCGGTGAGACCTTCATTAGATATTTGTTTAGGTATTCTCTTTGACACTGCTAATGAAACACCCATATCAATTTCTACCACTGGTTTTCTACAGGCTGTCTTTGCAAGCATATCAACAGTGTCATGCCTTGAGATGCCAACATGTGATGGTATCCATAGAAATTTAAATTCAAATCTGTTTTCTTTGGCAGCTAAAACATTCATTCGAATATCACTGACTTTTCTGGGTGTCACTACTATGTGCCTTCAATGCGCGGAGTGCACTCTGCGAGTCACAGTATATAAGTCCACTGTCTTTGTCCTTTAAAAATTCAGTGGCAAGGTATATGCCTGCAAGTTCGGTTTGAGTTGTACTTGCCCAGTCATTGACGCGCTTCATTGCTGTATGTACGAGAGAAGATTGTTCAAATATATTACATGCACATCCGGTACATCGTCCACCTTCTTCTACAGAGCCGTCGGTATAGCATTGATACACATCGTTACCCATAGCCTGAGTACTTTCAGTGATGCTTTTCAGAGTTAACTGTTTTAATAATGTACAGTGCACATTATCTTTCTTGGGCGCATTTACAAAATCAACTGATAGATCCCAGTTATCCCATGGAGTATTTGGTTGATTAATCATTAATTGTGTTGGGTACATATTTAATATTTTGATGGAGTTGGCTACCTTGTAGAACCAAAATACATAATCATATTTCGTTCTTCTTTTATAGGCCTCAGGTGAGTGCAGCATATTAGAAAGTTTAGCTTGAAACTTCATGTGTTGTCTAGATCTACTCAATGCCTTCACGCCGAAAACTGTGCTAATAGACAAAATTCTCTCACTTATGGTAGGTAATTTTAACTCTGCTCTCATATTTACTATTCCCGGGAACTTTGGAGCCCCAAGGATGTGATGTATAGCTTCATTTTGCAAGGTTTCAAGAAATTTCAGCTCTTTGTCAGTATACAGTGTGAGATGTAGAGCATTGTAGTCAATCACAGAGCGTATAAATGATACATAAAACATTCTAGCATATCTCACGTTAATTCCATGATTGACACCAACAAGGACCCGCAAAGGCTTTAATCTCTCCCACAGTCTCCTCTTGAGAGACGAAAGGTACCCAGGGTCGTTAATGGGGACACCAAGTTATCTGTAAGGCTCGCAGTTCTCAAGTGCTCGCCCATCTATATGATAATTGGGTGGTGGAATACCAAATGGAATGAGGGCACGAGTTTTCTGTACAGAGATAAGGAGGCCACATTTCTTAGCTCTAATAGCAAAAGCATCGAGCAGAACTTGCATTCTAGGCTCGGAGGCAGCCTGTAAACATATATCATCAGCATAACAAATGACAGTGTCTTCATTATTAGTTGGAAGATGTTTAATAAGTTTATGCATCAGAACGTTGAACAACAAGGGACTGAGGACCCCTCCTTGCGGAGTTCCCAGTTCAAAGTGTTTGCTCTCTGTGCTTTTAACACTATTAAACAAAACATATGCTGTTCGATTAGACAAATAGCTCTTTATCCATCTCAGTAATTTTCCTTGTATTTCCAGCTCGGCAAGCTGTTCCAATATGATTTCTCTGTTTGCTGTATCAAAAGCTGCTGCTAGGTCGATGAAGACTGTTTGAGGGGAAGCTACAATATGTGCGAAGTACTCAGCAAATCAGTGTTGTGTACTGAGCCCTGGCATAAATCCAAACAGTTGGGGTGACAGGTGCCCCTGTATACGATACATGAGTCTGTTTAGAACAATACGTTCAAGCACTTTACAAACACACGATGTTAGAGATATGGGTCTATAATTATCTGAGCGTGGTTTGAGGATGGGAATAATGACACTCTTTGTCCAAGCATCAGGTAATACTCCTTCACTTAAACTCGTTCTGTACAACACTAAAAGTGGATTACCTGGTACGTGTGAGACTAATCTCAGTAGACTGTAAGTAATACCGTCCTCTCTAGGAGCAGTTGATTTTCCCATCTTTAGTGCATGATTTAATTCCCATTCAGTTACATCATTAAGGTCCGACACGTTGATAGCTGTACAGGCAAGATTAATGGTTCGATGTCTGTTGGGGCGTGTGTCATTAAGTTTGTGCTGTATGTTAATTGGGAGTGAGTCGTAGCTCGATGTTAGTGCTCATTGATCTAGGAGAATGTTTGCTTGTTCTAGTGGACTGTGGTGCAGTGGTTTGGTTGGGTTACTTCTAGAGATTTTTCGTATCTTTCCCCTAACTTCAACAAGTGTTGTTTGCTCATTTATACTTTGCTGGAACTCTTCCCTATGTTTATTACGTATAACGTTGCTCATGTCTCTCATCTCTCTATTTGCAACCAGAAATGCAAGCAAGTCACCTTGTGCTTTGGTTCGTTTGTATATATCTCCAAGTTGCTTTAATCGTTCATGTTCTTTAACAAATACAGGGTCAAGGACCCACTTGGGTGGTGGTGGGTTTTGTCCACTTCTGCTAGGCTTTCGGCTTGTTTCCCAACACACCCATATGTCGTAGTAGGTAGTAATCGTATCAACGAGATCTCTGGAGAAGGCTTGTACATTCGTTATTGTGTAATCTTGATACCATTTTGAAATACAATTAATAAAGTGGTCGTGCAAGCCACATGGAATATTCATTTTCCGACTCTGATGTCCATTAGGTACATCACACTTTACCTCATAGGAAGCAGAAACTGAATAAATAAACTTGGTAAATCAACCTGCACTTAAAGCAGCAGACATTGCCCCTCTACACAAGGGTGGTAGCAAAGCATTGGCAAAGAATTATAGACCAGTTGCACTAACGTCCTACATAATAAAAGTATTTGAGAGAGTGATCAGGAGTCAGGTCACTAGATTCATGGAAACCAATGACCTCCACAATCCAGGCCAACATGGATTTCGAGCAGGAAGATCATGCCTCTCACAGCTACTTGACGACTGTGACAAAATCACTGAGGCATTAGAGGAAAAACATAATGCAGATGTCGTATACACAGATTTTGCAAAGGCATTCGACAAATGTGACCATGGAGTGATTGCATACAAAATGAGGTCAATGGGTATAACTGGTAAAGTAGGACGCTGGATACTCAATTTCCTGTCGAACAGAACACAAAGAGTAACAGTCAATCAAGTAAAATCGAGTCCGAGCGCAGTTAAAAGATCTGTACCTCAAGGTACAGTCCTTGCACCACTGCTGTTCTTTATTCTCATATCAGATATAGACAAAAACACAAGTCACAGCTTCTTGTCATCCTTTGCAGATGATACAAAAATCAGCATGCAAATTACCTCTGCTGAAGACATTGATAAACTACAAATAGATATTAACAAAGTTTTCGATTGGGCAGCAGATAATAACATGATGTTTAACGGTGATAAATTCCAGGTACTCAGATACGGCAAAAATGAGGATCTTAAACATAATACAGGGTACAAAACACAATCGGATCTGCCCATAGTAGGAAAACAGCATGTCAAGGATTTGGGAATAATGATGTCTGACGACATAACGTTTAGGGAGCATAACCAAGCAAGTATTGCATCAGCCAGAAAAATGATAGGATGGATTACAAGAACCTTCAAGTCCAGAGATCCCATCACAATGGTTGTACTCTTCAAATCACTTGTGTTGTCCCGGCTTGAGTACTGCTCAGTACTCACTTCCCCCTTCAGAGCAGGAGAGATTGCTGAAATTGAGGGAATATAGAGAACATATACAGCACGCATAGACGAGATAAAGAACCTAAATTATTGGGATCGTCTCAAAGCTCTCCAAATGTACTCACTAGAAAGGAGACAAGAGAGATACCAAATAATATACATATGGAAAATACTGGAGGGACAGGTCCCAAATCTGCACAGTAAAATAACAACATACTGGAGTGAACGACATGGAAGAAAATGCAGAATAGAACAAGTGAAGAGCAGAGGTGCCATAGGCACAATCAGAGAACACTGTATGAACATCAGAGGTCCTCGGTTGTTCAACGTCCTACCAGCGAGCATCAGAAATATTACACGAACAACCGTCGACATCTTCAAAAGGAAACTAGATTGTTTCCTTCAAGGAGTGCCGGACCAACCAGGCTGTGGTGGGTATGTGGGCCTGCGGGCCGCTCCAAGCAACAGCCTGGTGGACCAAACTCTCACAAGTCAAGTCTGGCCTCGGGCCGGGCTTGGGGAGTAGAAGACCTCCCAGGTAACCAGGTATCAACCAAGTAATTTAACAACGAACTTTCCATCCTATCTTGCACAAGGTTTCTACCCATTACATAATCAAGTCTGCCTTCCAATAAATGAGTTTGGGTATCCGTAGTATACATGGTTAAAATGTTGGCATAAACATATTTTATAAATTTGCATCCATTATCGTTGTTAGTAATGTCTCCCAGCGTAATATGTCTAGCATTAAAATCTCCCATGATTGTCTAGATCTGAGAGCAATGTTACATTGAGTTTCTGGCGTCTGGCATATACGCTTAGGAATGAGAAGTGGCCTGCTGCAGTTTGTACATGAAATTGATGGTACTGTGTGTGTACACTGTGTGACGTGCTCACAAGAATGTGCGGTAAATCACAAAAAAAGCAAGAGTAACCCCTGTCCACAAATGTGGTGATCTCGCAGATGTTAACTACAGACCTATATCAATCCTGCCTAACTTGTCAAAAATATTTGAAAAACTAATCTACAAGCAGCTTTACTCCTATCTAGCCAAACACAATATACTTAGCTCTTGTCAATATGGCTTCAGACCCAAAAAAAGCACTAACGATGCACTTATTAGTATGATTAACTTGATTCATGCAGCTCTTGATAAAAATGAGTTCCCTGTTGGGTTATTTGTTGTTGACCTGCGTAAGGCTTTTGACTCTTGTCAACCACCAAAACCTTCTTCTTAAATTACATCATTATGGAGTCAAAGGACACTCCCTGCAATACCTCAAATCTTACCTTACTGACAGGCTCCAGTATGTTTCTGTGAATAATTCAATTTCTCCCACCCTACCCATCAACATCGGTGTTCTTCAGGGCAGCATACTTGGCCCTCTCCTCTTTCTCATCTACATTAATGACCTTCCAAATGCCTCCCAACACCTCAAACCAATTCTATTTGCTGACGACACAACCTTCATTTAATCCAGTCCTAACCCCCTTGCTCTAAATGCCACAGTAAATACTGAGCTAAATAAAGTCCATATTTGGCTAACTGCCAACAAACTCACCCTTAACATTGACAAAACTTTCTATATTCTGTTTTGCAATAAATCTTCTAATCAAATAAATCTCAAAATAAACAATACCCAAATTTGAAACAAAATAGATGACAAATTGCTTGGCGTTATCTTGAGGTTATCTTGAGATGATTTCGGGGCTTTAGTGTCCCCGCGGCCCGGTCCTTGACCAGGCCTCCACCCCCAGGAAGCAGCCCGTGACAGCTGACTAACTCCCAGGTACCTATTTACTGCTAGGTAACAGGGGCATTCAGAATGAAAGAAACATTGCCCATTTGTTTCTGCCTCGTGCGGGAATCGAACCCGCGCCACAGAATTACGAGTCCTGCACGCTATCCACCAGGCTAGGAGGCCCCCCTAACAAGGCGTTCTCATTGACCACAAGCTAAATTTCTAGAGACACATTCTAAATATATAAAAAAAGTTTCAAAAACTGTTGGCATTTTTTCTAAGATGAGATATTATGTACCCCGCCCTGCCCTGGTGACGCTCTATTACTCCCTCATCTATCCATATCTCAATTATGGTATTGTGCTTGGGGTTCTACTACCCAAAATCATTTACGTCCTCTAATTACTCAACACAAAGCTGCTATTAGGACAATATCCAACTCTGGCCCCAGACATCACTCGGTACCCCTACTCAAATCTCTTAATATGTTAGATATAAAGTCACTGCACATTCTCTCATGTGTGTTATACATATATAAAACGCTGAACTGTAATGCCTATTCTGACATCAAAAGCTTCATTGAAGGTTGTAACAGAACCCATGAGCACCACACCAGAAACAAATACAGTTTTGATATTCCAAGAGTACGACTTAATCAAACTAGAAATGCTCTACAAATCAAGGGACCCAGAATGTGGAATGACCTTCCCAATCATGTCAAGGACTGTACCTCTCATCCAGTTTAAGATAAAAACTAAGCACTACCTAATAAATTCCCTGTAACCTACCTTACCCCTACATTGTCAACCCGTGTCTGTTTTTTTAAACAACGCTGTTTGTCGACCTAATTGTATTTGTACTGCCTTTTCTGCCATGTTCCCCGCTTTTTTTATTTTTATTTTTAATTTTTCTCAACACATTTTATACTTTAACCTCAATTAGTATTAAGTTTTAGTCTTTAATGTTTTTCCTGCCCGAACGCTTTGCGTAATAGTGGCTTTATGCATTGTATGTACTAGCTCTATCTATAAATCTAAAATTTTTTGTAAAACCTCTTGTATGTATGTACCTTACCTGAATAAACATTTATTTATTTATTTATTTATTTATTTACTTCTGATGTATATTAGTAGGCCTGTGGCATTACTGTTAGTATAGGATGCATACCCTCTGATCTTTGGTGGGGTTTTGTTTATCATGTTGGACGTGAAGGGGCTCCTGTATAGCAATTATATCCATGTTGTTACTGTTAACATGTGCAATTAGATCATTCAGTTTTGTTGATGCTAAGATTGTTCCAACTGAGAAACCTAATTCCTAATGAGCCGCAAGAGGGTGCGGACATCCAGCTCGTGCAGCCAGTCGTCGTTGGCCGTTGCTGCGTGGTGGTTGGCTGTTGGAGGTGTGGTGCGCCCACTAGCCGGGGCTCCGGCTAGCGGTATGGAAGTAGCCGATGGTTGCCGTGTTTGGCGAGTGGATACTATACGGCTGGATTTTTCTGGTGCGATGGACTGGCCCATTGTGGAGATTGCTCTCCTGGACGTGCTCCGTGTCACTGTCTCTGTTCTCCAGGGGCTAAAAAAGCTCTCGCCTTCCCGTGTGGGGGTGTCGTTTGCCACGTCGCTTCTTTACCAGGAGTTTGTGGCATGCTGGGATGCACGCTCGCTTCCTCTTCCTGCTTCGGCTGTGACTGTGGAGATCTCGGATCCTTGGGGGCCCTTGTCGTTCGTGAGTGTTCACAGCATGCCGGTGACCTTCCCCAAAGCGGAACTAATGTCCTTGTTTACGCTGTTTGGTGCGGTGGTGAAGCACCGGTTCAGCATTTTGAGTGTGGGCCGGCTGAAGGGGGTCCTACTGGGTACACGCACACTCGTCATGCGAATCATGAGCCCTATTCCATCCAGGGTTTCGTTTCGTGGGCTCTCTATGCGGATATTTTATCAAGGTCAAACACGCACGTGTTTCTGGTGTGGTGCTAAGGGCCACGTTGTGGCCGGTTGTGATGCTCCTCATGCTGAGGCCTCTTCCGTGTTCCTGGAGGATGATTTTCCCCACTAGTCTGTGCGTGGGGATTCCCCGGCGGATCCTCTCTCTGTGCAGGTGCTTGGTGTGGTTCGTGCGGTGGTTCCTGCTGTCGCTCCGGCTGGCCCAGACTTGTCAGCCCCACCGGTGAGCTCAGAGGACATAGGGGCACCTGCTTCGGCCCTTCGCCATTCGGTGGATGCGGAGGTGCATCTGCTTCCGTGGTGGCAATGGATGGGGCTGTTGAGGTGGTGCCTGCATCTCCTGCGGAGGGACATGTGCTTCCCGGGGCTATCGGGGAAGTGGTGTGTGTGTCTGCGCCCACGCCCTCTGCCTCATCGCCTCTGGTAGTTTCCTCGTTCACCCGTGTCTCTTCTCCTCTGCCAACTCTGTCGACTTCGCTGGATTCATCCTGTGTGCTGGAGTCTGTCCTTTCGCCTGCTGTGTCTCTTCTTTCTCCAAATCCGGTCTCCTTGGGTGGTGGTGGCTTTTTGCCCTGCGTCGTAGAGGCTGCTGTTCTGCGTGATCGTGCTGCCCCGGATTTGGGGCCGCCTGCCGATGGTTCTTCTGGGGCATCGCTTGCAGGGGGTGACACTTCCGATAATCAGCGGCCTATTTCTAAGTGCCGTCATTCGGCTCGGGATGCGTTGCCTGGCCGGACGTGGGAAGAGGAGCGTGATGCGATGGATGACGTTGTGCTGCCTCCTGTGGTGCCTTCTGTGTTGGACACTGTGCCCCCTGTTGGTGGTTCTTCTCAGTTGGCGGTTGCCCCAGGTGACCGCGACCTCGTAGTGGTGCTGTCGAAGGATGTGCAACGGGGGGACTCTGCTCCTGTTCCGATTGGTGAGGGCACTGGGACGCCTGCGGTGCCGCCCTCCGTGGGGCTCGGTGCGCTGCCCGGCATGGAACGTAGTGCGCGTTCTGGTGGCCGGCCTGATGCGCGACCCGCTGTGCAGCCTGGAGGGCTTCGAATTGTGCGGCCCTGTGACCGGCCTCCTAAGGGAAAACCCTTCCCTTTCATCCTCCCGTCCGGTGAGGTGATCGATAGAGCTGATTCTCTGACTTTTGAGTATGATGACCTGGTGCATCTTGTTCCCTGGCGCCCTTCTACCATCTGGGTTCCGTCGTTGGCATGCCGGATTTTCTCAGCCTATTGCGACTCCTGGATGTCCACTTACTGAGGTCGACCTAGTTGTTTGGGATGCTTACTGCTTACGGTTTCCGGCACGGGAGTACCCGGAGAAGTATGAGTGATCCGTGTGGTGCGTGTTGATTCCCCAGTGACACCCATCTGCATGCACAGGTGGGTGTCCTTGTCTGTGCGTGTTTGTTCCTGGCTCCTGCGTGGCCTGTGTTTGATGTGTGTTTGTCGCATGGGGTGGTTGTGTGTGTGCTTATTTCTTTGTCCTTGTACTTGATTTATTCTTTATAAGTATTTTATTCTATTTCTGTTTATATATGTAGTTTTTTGGATTCACTGTTCATTTTTTGTTGGTGTCCTTGTTTGTGTCCAGTTCGGTTCTGTGCCTCTGTGTGCTGGATCGGCCTGCCCGAGCTTATGTTCTGTTTTTTCCCCCTTTTCTGTTTTAGGGGTGGTAGGCTTTTTGTACATGTATTGTAACTTTTGTGTATTTTTTATTGTACATTTTTGTTATGGTTCTTATGTCATTTATTTGTTGTGTACTGTATGCATTCTTTGTCCCATGCTGTTTGTGGATTTCTTTGCTTGTGTCCTGTGTGCTTTTCTGTGACCTCTTGTATGTATTTTCTGTCTGTTTTATGGTGTTTGCTTTATTTCATGTATATGCACGATTGTTTGTATTTATATGTTGTTTTGCACTTGTTCCCTGTTTTTGTACTTAGTTTTTTTTAAATATCAATAAAAAAAACTGAGAAACCTAATGGTCTTTGTGTCAACAGCAGCCATCGTTTTTGTGTTGTTCCTCCATGGGACTGGTGGTCCCATTGTTGTCCGTGTCCCACTTCCACAATGTGTTAATTAGTGACTCTACGACGTAAAGAGCCGCACCAACCTGGTGTTTGGTGTCGTCAGTAACATCTGGTGATGTCATCAGTTGCTTGATCACTGAGGAACTCCGGACGGTCCGCAACTGAATGTTCTCTGTAAGTTGCATCGCATAAGCACTGTCACGCAGTATATTATCACTTTCGTTCTCGTTCTTGACTCGAGCGCGTTCATTAAGGTCATTAATCATTTTAATATATGCTGATGCGGATCGACTTCCTTTTCCAGTTAATGTTTCTGTGTTACTAACACTGCTGTCATCCCTGAGTTGACTGTCGACGTCGCCGCCACCGCCTCCGTTGTTGCTCTCATCTCTGCCGCCGCCGTTGCTACCGCCGCCGTTGCTACTGCCGCCGCCGTTGCTACCACCGCAGGTACCTTTACCAGCGTGGGCCACGGCTGTGACACAGCAGTGTGGAGGCTGCTGTATCTCTTATGAAGGAGCCCGACGTAGCGTCTCTATAATTTCAGCCAGTTCTGCTACCTGTGCTTGCAAGACTGCCAACTGTCCTTTAACTGTTGTTGCAGGCTGTTGTGTATTGTCAGGGGCGTTGCTGGTACTGTCACCACTATGGGATGGGTCAACAGTACTAGAGCCGGCATCAGTAGACACTTGTTGAGTCTCGGGCACTTGCCTCCTTGTGCCAAGGGAGGCTGGTCGTTTGGGACAGTCTGAGTGTCAGATGGTGACTCCTTCCGTACCACATCTGAAACACTTCAGCGGTGGTTTAGACGGAGCCACAGTTTCAGGTTGTTGACCTGCTTCTGTTACAGTGTTCTGTTGCTCCTGTTCCAGCTTTCTTTGGTTTCTGGTCTTCTTATACAGACAGTCCTTCAGTGCCTGAGGACTGGAACAGAGAGCACACTTGGGTGTGGGGCGCCAGCGGTGCTTAGCTATGTGGCCACTGCCACAGCACTTGTAACACTGAACAGGGTTCGGCTCCCACACCCTGAACGTGCTGGGCGCGCATACAACACACCAAACCAATACTGGTCAGGTGGCGGTTCAGTCTTCTTCCAGACTATGACTATTTGATCAGTAGGCTTACCATTCATGGTCAATCTTCGTGCTCTGTGTACCCTGTCTAATTCATAGGCTCACTCTGGTGGATACCCGTGACTGTACCTGTAGACTAGGTATTTATCCATCTTCTTGTTCCGTGTTGGATTATCTAGAAGGGAGAGCTGTACATCACCTATTTTCCCTTGTAGAAGAGCCTCCACAACCTGCTGCTTCTCTCTTGAAACATACACATATGGGGAATTAGTAGGACTAAAAGCCGAGGGTTAAGTATGCCAGAGGAGAATGGTCGGTGGCAGTGCTGTGGTGGCAGAGGCAGTGGTGTGGTGGCAGAGGCAGTGGTGTGGTGGCGATGTTAAGCGTGGCAGTAGTGTTGTGGTGTGGTGCGTGGTAGTGATAGAGTGTGGTGGTGGTGTAGTTTTCATACCAAACGGAGGTGAAGTGTGAGAATCCTGCCAGGAGTGAACTTTGAGACAAACTGATGGTGACTGTGACCTCTTGGTAACTATGTCCATATTGTTCATTATTCGCATGCAATTTTTATGTGCTAATTACATTAATTTTACTTTTTATCACAATGTAAGTAACTTAAAACTAGATAATCACATTAGACTGTGTAATATATTTTTTTCCTTGCTGTCTCCTAATATAAGTTGAAGCATACAAAACATATATGATATGAACACAAGAAAATTAAGCCAAAACATGGCATTGGAACAACGGGATGGTTTGACCGCAAGATCTGTGACGTCACCGAGTAACCGCGGGTGTGGCTACTTCTCTCATCCTTCTCCTCCCACCACTCATGATACCACTACCACTATACCACTACCACTATACCACCATCACTATACCACTACCACTATACCACTACCACTATACCACTATCACTATACCACCACCACTATACCACCACCACTATACCACCACCACTATATCACTACTACTATACCACCACCACTATACCACCGTTACTATATCACTACCACTATTCCACCACCACTATACCACTACCACTGTACCACCACTACTATACCACCACCACTATACCACTACCACTATACCACCACCACTATACCACCACCACTATACCACTACCACTATACCACTACCACTATACCACCACCACTATACCACCACCACTATATCACTACCACTATACCACCACCACTATACCACCACCACTATATCACTACCACTATACCACCACTACTATACCACTCCCACTATACCACCACCACTATACCACCACCACTATACCACTACCACTATACCACTACCACTATACCACCCCCACTATACCACCACCACTATATCACTACCACTATACCACCACCACTATATCACTACTCATGATACCACTACCACTATACCACCACCACTATACCACCACCACTATACCACCACCACTATATCACTACCACTATACCACCACCACTATACAACCACCACTATATCACTACCAATATACCACCAAGACTATACCACCACCACTATACCAAAACCACTATATGAATACCACTATACCACCATCACTACATCACTACCACTATACCACCACCACTATACCACCACCACTATACCACCACCTTTATACCACCACCACTATATCACTACCACTATAGCACCACAACTATATCACCACCACTATAGCACCACAACTACAACACCACCACTATACCACCACCACAACACAACCACCGCTATACCACCACCACTATACCACTTCCACTATACCACCACCACTATATCACTACCACTATACCACCACCACTATACAACCACCACTATATCACTACCAATATACCACCAAGACTATACCACCACCACTATACCAAAACCACTATATGAATACCACTATACCACCACCACAACACAACCACCGCTATACCACCACCACTATACCACTTCCACTATACAACTACCACTGTACAACCACCACTATACAACCACCACTATACTGCCACTAGTATACCACCACCAGTATACCACCACCACTATACCACCACCACCATACAACCACCACTAAACCACCACCACTATACCACCACCACTATACCACCACCACTATATAATCACCAGTATACCACCACCACTATACTGCCTCCACTATACCACCACCACTATACCACCACCACTATATAACCACCACAATACCACCACCACTATACCACCACCACTACACTGCATCCACTATATAACCACCACTATACCACCACCACTATATAACCACCACAATACCACCACCACTATACCACCACCACTAAACCACCACCACTATGTAACCACCACTATACCACCACCACTATACCACCACCAATATACCACCACTACTATACCACCACCACTATACCGCCACCACTATACCATCACCACTATACCCCCCACCACTATACCGCCACCACTATACCACCACCACTATACCACCACAACCTATGAAAATTAGAACGAAACGAAAATTAGGCAGGAAAGAGAAGGGTGGGCCGACTGCATTTTCCTGGATTGCCAAAAAGTCTTTGACTCAGTATCCCATAAAATGCTGTTAAAAAAGTTGGAGCAACAGGCAGGAGTAAAAGGGAAGGTGCTCCAGTGGATAAGGGAGTACTTAAGCAACAGGAAAGAGCGAGTAACGGTGAGGGGGAAGACATCAGAGTGGCGAGATGTCACCAGCGGAGTCCCACAGGGCTCAGTACTTGGACCCATCCTGTTTCTAATATATGTGAACGATCTTCCAGAGGGTATAGACTCATTCCTCTCAATGTTTGCTGATGATGCAAAAATTATGGGAAGAATCAAGACGGATGAAGATAGACAGAGATTACAGGATGACCTGGATAAACTGGAGGAATGGCCTAGAAAATTGCTGCTAAAGTTCAACTCAGGAAAGTGTAAGGTGATGAAATTAGGCGAAGGGAGCAGGAGGCTGAACACAAGGTATCATCTGGGAGGGGAAATCATGCAAGAGTCAAATAGAGAGAAGGATCTGGGGGTTGATATCACACCGAACCTGTCCCTAGAGGCCCACATCAAAAGAATATCATCAGCGGCATATGCTAGACTGGCCAACATAAGAACTGCATTCAGAAACTTGTGTAAGGAATCTTTTAGAACCCTGCATAACACTTATGTAAGACCAATCCTGGCGTATGCAACTCCAGCCTGGAGTTCATACCTAGTTAAACACAAGACAAAGTTAGAGAAGATTCAGCGGTAAGCCACCAGGCTCGTCCCGGAACTGAGAGGATTGAGCTACGAGGAAAGGCTAAAGGAGCTGAACCTCACATTCCTGGAAAACAGAAGAGTAAGGGGAGACATGATAACCACCTACAAAATTCTCAGGGGAATTGACAGGATGGACAAAGACGAACTCTTCAGCACGGGTGGGACACGAACAAGGGGACACAGGTGGAAACGTAGTACCCAGATTAGCCACAGAGACGTTAGAATTTGTTTTTTCAGTGTCAGAGTAGTTAATAAATGGAATGCATTAGGAAGTGATGTGGTGGAGGCTGACTCCATACACAGTTTCAATTATAGATATGATAGAGCCCAGTAGGCTCAGGAATCTGTACACCAGTTGATTGACAGTTGAGAGGCGGGACCAAAGAGCCAAAGCTCAACCCAAGCAAGCACAATTAGGTGAGTACAACTATAACACCACCACTATACAACCACCATTATACCACCACTACTATACTACCTCCACTATATGACCACCACTATACCACCACCACTATTCAACCACCACTACACCACCACCACTATACAACCACCACTATACAACCACCACTATACAACCACCACTATACCACCACCACTGTACCCCCACCACTATACCACCACCACTATACTGCAACCACCATACCACCACCACTATACAACCACCACTGTACTACCACAATTATACCACCACCACTATACCACCACCACTATACAACCACCACTATACCACCACAACTATACCATCACCACTATACCACCACCGCTATACCATCACTATACCACCACCACTATACTACCACCACTATACCACCACAATTACACCACCAATATACCATCACTATACCACCTCCACTATACTACCACCACTATATCACTAACACTATACCACCACCACAATACAACCACCACTATATCACTAACACTATACCACCACCACTATACAACCACCACTATACCACCACCATTGTACCACCACCGCTATACCACCACCACTGTACTACCACTATACCACCACCACTATACTACCACCACTGTACCACCACTATACCACCACCACTGTACCACCACCGCTATACCACCACCACTATACCACCACCACTATACCACCACCACTGTACCACCACCGCTATACCACCACCACTATACCACCACCACTGAACCACCACCGCTATACCACCACCACTGTACCACCACCGCTATACCACCACCACTGTACTACAACTATACCACCACCACTATACCACCACTATACTACCACCACTGTACCACCACTATACCACCACCACTGTACCACCACCGCTATACCACCACCACTATACCACCACCACTGTACCACCACCACTATACCACCACCACTGTACCACCACCACTGTACTACCACTATACCACCACCACTGTACTACCACTATACCACCACCACTGTACTATCTCTATACCACCACCACTATACCACCACCACTATACCACCACCACTATACTACCACTATACCACCACCACTATACCACCACCACTATACCACCACCACTGTACTACCACTATACCACCACCACTATACCAGCACCACTGTACTACCACTATACCACCACCACTATACCACCACCACTGTACTACCACTATACCACCACCACTGTACTACCACTATACCACCACCACTATACCACCACCACTATACCACCACCACTGTACTACCACTATACCACCACCACTATACCACCACCACTGTACTACCACTATACCACCACCACTGTACTACCACTATACCACCACCACTATACCACCACCACTATACCACCACCACTATACCACCACCACTGTACTACCACTATACCACCACCACTATACCACCACCACTGTACTACCACTATACCACCACCACTGTACTACCACTATACCACCACCACTATACCATCACCACTGTACTACCACTATACCACCACCACTATACCACCACCACTATACCATCACCACTGTACTACCACTATACCACCACCACTGTACTACCACTATACCACCACCACTATACCACAACCACTATACCACCACCACTATACCACCACCACTGCACTACCACTATTCCACCACCACTATACCACCACCACTATACCACCACCACTATACCACCACCACTGTACTACCACTATACCACCACCACTGTACTACCACTGTACCACCACCACTATACCACCACCACTGTACTACCACTCTACCACCACCACTGTACTACCACTGTACCACCACTATACCACCACCACTGTACTACCACTATACCACCACCACTGTACTACCACTGTACCACCACTATACCACCACCACTATACCACCACCACTGTACCACCACCACTGTACTACCACTATACCACCACCACTGTACTACCACTGTACCACCACCACTATACCACCACCACTGTACTACCACTCTACCACCACCACTGTACTACCACTGTACCACCACTATACCACCACCACTATACCACCACCACTGTACTACCACTGTACCACCACTATACCACCACCACTATACCACCACCACTGTACTACCACTATACCACCACCACTGTACTACCACTATATCACCACCACTGTACTACCACTATACCACCACCACTGTACTACCACTGTACCACAACGATACCACCACCAATGTACTACCACTGTACCACCACTGTACTACCACTATACCACCACCACTGTACTACCACTGTACCACCACTATACCACCACCAATGTACTACCACTGTACCACCACTATACCACCACCACTGTACTACCACTGTACTACCACTATACCACCACCACTGTACTACCACTGTACCACCACTATACCACCACCAATGTACTACCACTGTACCACCACTGTACTACCACTATACCACCACCACTGTACTACCACTGTACCACCACCACTGTACTACCACTGTACCACCACTATATCACCACCACTGTACTACCACTGTACCACCAATATATCACCACCACTGTACTACCACTGTACCACCACTATATCACCACCACTGTACTACCACTGTACCACCACTATATCACCACCACTGTACCACCACTATACCACCACCACTGTACTACCACTGTACCACCACTATATCACCACCACTGTACTACCACTATACCACCACCACTGTACCACCACTATACCACCACCACTGTACTACCACTGTACCACCACTATATCACCACCACTGTACCACCACCACTGTACTACCACTGTACTACCACTGTACCACCACCACTGTACTACCACTGTACCACCACCACTATACCACCACCACTGTACTACCACTGTACCACCACCACTATACCACCACCACTGTACTACCACTATACCACCACCACTGTACCACCACTATATCACCACCACTGTACTACCACTGTACTACCACTGTACCACCACCACTGTATTACCACTATACCACCACTATATCACCACCACTGTACTACCACTGTACTACCACTATACCACCACCACTGTACCACCACTATATCACCACCACTATACAACCACCACTATACAACCACCACTATACAACCACCACTATACCACCACCACTATACAACCACCACTATACAACCACCACTATACCACCACCACTGTACCCTCACCACTATACCACCACCACTATACTGCAACCACCATACCACCACCACTATACAACCACCACTGTACCACCACAATTATACCACCACCACTATACCACCACCACTATACAACCACCACTATACCACCACAACTATACCATCACCACTATACCACCACCGCTATACCACCACTATACCACCTCCACTATACTACCACCACTATATCACTAACACTATACCACCACCACTATACAACCACCACTATACCACCACCACTATACAACCATCACTATACCACCACCACTATACCACCACTATACCACCACTATACCACCACGACTATACTACCACCACTATACCACCACCACTATACCACCACTATACTACCACTATACCACAACTATACCACAGCCACTATATTACCACAACTATACCACCACTATACCACCACCACCACTGTACCACCACTATACCACCACCACTGTACCACCACTATACCACCACTGTACTACCACTGTACCACCACTATACCACCACCACTGTACCACCACTATTCCACCACTGTGCTACCACTGTACCACCACTATACCACCACCACTGTACTACCACTATACCACCACTGTACTACCACTGTACCACCACAATACCACCACCACTATACCACCACCACTGTACTACCACTGTACCACCACAATACCACCACCACTATACCACCACCACTGTACTACCACTATACCACCACCACTATACCACCACCACTGTACTACCACTATACCACCACCACTATACCACCACCACTGTACTACCACTGTACCACCACTATACCACCACCACTATACCACCACCACTGTACTACCACTATACCACCACCACTATACCACCACCACTATACTACCACTATACCACCACCACTGTACTACCACTGTACCACCACTATACCACCACCACTGTACTACCACTATACCACCACCACTGTACTACCACTATACCACCACCACTGTACTACCACTGTACCACCACTATACCACCACCACTGTACTACCACTATACCACCACCACTATACCACCACCACTGTACTACCACTATACCACCACCACTGTACCACCACTATATCACCACCACTGTACCACCACTATATCACCACCACTGTACTACCACTATACCACCACCACTATACCACCACCACTGTACCACCACTATATCACCACCACTGTACCACCACTATACCACCACCACTGTAGTACCACTGTACCACCACTATACCACCACCACTGTACCACCACTATACCACCACCACTGTAGTACCACTGTACCACCACTATATCACCACCACTGTACTACCACTATACCACCACCACTATACCACAACCACTATACCACCACCACTGTACTATCACTATACCACCACCACTATACCACAACCACTATACCACCACCACTGTACTACCACTATACCACCACCACTATACCACCACCACTGTACCACCACTATATCACCACCACTGTACTACCACTGTACCACCACCACTGTACTACCACTGTACCACCACCACTGTACTACCACTGTACTACCACTGTACCACCACCACTGTACTACCACTGTACCACCACCACTGTACTACCACTGTACTACCACTGTACCACCACCACTGTACTACCACTGTACCACCACTATATCACCACCACTGTACTACCACTGTACTACCACTGTACCACCACCACTGTACTACCACTGTACCACCACCACTGTACTACCACTGTACTACCACTGTACCACCACCACTGTACTACCACTGTACTACCACTGTACCACCACCACTGTACTACCACTGTACCACCACTATATCACCACCACTGTACTACCACTGTACCACCACTATACCACCACCACTGTACTACCACTGTACCACCACTATATCACCACCACTGTACTACCACTGTACCACCACTATATCACCACCACTGTACTACCACTGTACCACCACTATATCACCACCACTGTACTACCACTGTACTACCACTGTACTACCACTGTACCACCACTGTACCACCACCACTGTACTACCACTGTATCACCACCACTGTACTACCACTGTACCACCACTGTACCACCACCACTGTACCACCACTATATCACCACCACTGTACTACCACTGTACTACCACTGTACTACCACTGTACCACCACCACTGTACTACCACTATATCACCACCACTGTACTACCACTGTACCACCACTGTACCACCACCACTGTACTACCACTGTATCACCACCACTGTACTACCACTGTACCACCACTATATCACCACCACTGTACTACCACTGTACCACCACTATATCACCACCACTGTACTACCACTGTACTACCACTGTACTACCACTGTACCACCACCACTGTACTACCACTGTACCACCACCACTGTACTACCACTGTACCACCACCACTGTACTACCACTGTACCACCACCACTGTACTACCACTGTACCACCACCACTGTACTACCACTATACCACCACCACTGTACCACCACTATATCACCACCACTGTACTACCACTGTACTACCACTGTACTACCACTGTACTACCACTGTACCACCACCACTGTACTACCACTATACCACCACCACTGTACTACCACTATACCACCACCACTATACCACCACCACTGTACCACCACTATATCACCACCACTGTACTACCACTGTACTACCACTGTACCACCACCACTGTACTACCACTATACCACCACCACTGTACTACCACTATACCACCACCACTATACCACCACCACTGTACCACCACTATATCACCACCACTGTACCACCACCACTGTACTACCACTGTACTACCACTGTACCACCACCACTGTACTACCACTGTACCACCACCACTATACCACCACCACTGTACTACCACTGTACCACCACCACTATACCACCACCACTGTACTACCACTGTACCACCACCACTATACCACCACCACTGTACTACCACTATACCACCACCACTGTACCACCACTATATCACCACCACTGTACTACCACTGTACTACCACTGTACCACCACCACTATACCACCACCACTATACCATCACCACTGTACTACCACTATACCACCACCACTATACCATCACCACTGTACTACCACTATACCACCACCACTGTACTACCACTATACCACCACCACTATACCACAACCACTATACCACCACCACTGTACTACCACTATACCACCACCACTATACCACCACCACTGTACCACCACTATATCACCACCACTGTACTACCACTGTACCACCACTATATCACCACCACTGTACTACCACTGTACCACCACTATATCACCACCACTGTACTACCACTGTACTACCACTGTACTACCACTGTACCACCACCACTGTACCACCACCACTATACCACCACCACTGTACCACCACCACTATACCACCACCACTGTACCACCACCACTATACCACCACCACTGTACCACCACTATATCACCACCACTGTACTACCACTGTACTACCACTGTACCACCACCACTGTACCACCACTATACCACCACCACTGTACTACCACTATACCACCACCACTGTACCACCACTATATCACCACCACTGTACTACCACTGTACTACCACTGTACCACCACCACTGTACTACCACTGTACTACCACTGTACCACCACCACTATACCACCACCACTGTACCACCACTATATCACCACCACTGTACCACCACTGTACTACCACTGTACCACCACCACTGTACTACCACTATACCACCTCTATTATTCTACCAATATTATTAGTAAATAAATATTATTCCTAATAATAAATTCTATATATTAGTTACACACAGAACTCATCATAGCGTGATGCATCACATGAAGAAATCCACAAGGGCCGTTACGAGGGTTCGAACCTGCGTCCGAGAGGATCCCAGGCGCTGCCTTAATCGACTGATCTACGTCCATGCGGTAGCTCAGTCTATTCAGGCAGCGTCTAGGATTCTATCGGACGTCGGTTCGAACCCTCGTCACGGCCCTTGTGGATTTGTTCATTAATAAATATGAGTGTTATTCCTTATTACATAATGAAACGGATCCATTGGTATTTATTTCGTTTCGTAACCTGTGTGTATGTGCGTGTAGGATTTTTATTTAGATAAACTATCAGATGGTGCATGAGCACGTCAGTCTGTCAGTCACGCAGATGGGCCATGGAATTCAATGAATTTCATAATATGTGTGTGTATTCACCAAGTTGTGCTTGCGGGGGTTGAGCTTTGCTCTTTCGGCCCGCCTCTCAACTGTCAATCAACTGTTTACTAACTACTTTTTTTTCCACATCACACACACACACACACACACACACACACACACACACCAGGAAGCAGCCCGTGACAGCTGACTAACTCCCAGGTACCTATTTACTGCTAGGTAACAGGGGCATTCAGGATAAAAGAAATTTTGCCCATTTGTTTCTGCATGGTGTGGGAATCGAACCCGCGCCACAAAATTACGAGTCGTGCTCGCTATCCACCAGGCTACCAGGCCCCCCATGTGTGTGTCTGTGTGTGTAATTTTTTTTAATTAAAATCTCAGACGGAGCATGCGTGCACGGAGATTGACACAGCCTCTCAACGCCTTAACTGATCACTAATTGGATGCGTTGAGTTATGGGTTGATAGAGAGATTCCCGTGTTCACCACATACACAACAGATCGGGCTATTCATTTAATTTCATAATATGTATGTGTATGCGTAGATCTTAGTTTTTAGTTTAAAAAGAATCCCAAACCGTATGACATACAAGAGTGTTTATTCCATGCAATCATAACCTGGAACATCTCATTCTTTGTACAGTTATCATTTTTTTAGAGAGAGAGAAGAGCTCGGAGACATGTTCTCCACATACATGTGTGTTAATTCCTTGTGTGAGAGAGTCGCCTTGTGAGAGACGGCCCACATCTTGTGAGAGAGACATCTTGTGAGACACATCTTGTGTGAGAGACACATCTTGTGAGAGAGACATCTTGTGAGACACATCTTGTGAGACACATCTTGTGTGAGAGTCGCCTTGTGAGAGACGGCCCACATCTTGTGAAAGAGACACCTTGTGTGACACATCTTGTGTGAGAGTCGCCTTGTGAGAGACGGCCCACATCTTGTGAGACACATCTTGTGAGAGAGACACATCTTGTGAGACACATCTTGTGAGAGAGACACCTTGTGTGACACATCTTGTGTGAGAGTCGCCTTGTGAGAGACGGCCCACATCTTGTGAGAGAGAACCCCCTTGGTGGTACTACCACGTCCCTCCCACGAGGTATTAGTCTTTATATCATCTTACATCGTAACCTATTTTATGTAAATACTTATTGATAACCAGTCAGTATAACCTCTCATATTTGTGTTTATTACAAGTTCAAATAATTTTCTTTACATGTTTAGTTGTCTCATTTCAATATCTCGGTTTTTTGTTGTTGTTTGTTTCTTTCAGTAACTAATTCATTGTTACGTATTATTAACTGCATTACTGTTTGACAAGAAATTAATTTTTAGCTAGTTTAAATTATATATTTTAGTTGGTTACAAAGCATTTTATTTATCCCTTCACCCAAACTTAATTGTGAAACTGCGTTAGACACTACATATGATAATAATCCACGTTCAAATAACATTACTCATTTGACTTATCCAAGCTCTTATCTCTCACAGAAATCACATGATAGAAAAAATATTCCCAAAGTGGTTTCGACCAACTCTTGTAAAGACTTGTATTTACAAGGTCCTTATACTCTTACATTTCATTCATACACTTCAGTAAGAATCTTGGCGGAGTGCGAGACAACATTTATCAAGAGTTGTCTATACACATCCAAATGGTGTTATCAACCGATAGCTCAACACCTCCAATTAGTAATCAGATAATATGATGAGAGGCTGTGTCAATCTCCGCGCGCGCATGCTCCGGCTGAGATTTAAACCAAAAAATCTACACACACACACACACACGTTATGAAATGAAATAAATACCATGTCCCTTCTGACTGACTGACAGACTGACTGGCTCATTCATCATCTGAGATTTTAACTAAAAAAAATCTACACACACACACGTTATGTAATGAAATGAATACCATTGGATCCGTTACGTTATGTTACAAGGAATAACACTAACATTTATTTGGTGTGTATGTTATATTGAAGACAGCCTAAGTCAGTCTTCACTTTAAAAATGTTATCTGTACAGAGAACGAAATGTTTCCCTGATGCATCCCTTAAGTTACAAGAATAACACTAATATTTATTTGGTGGGTGATATATTGAAGCATGTGTTTTACTTTAAAAAAAATTGTTAGAAATGTGTGAAGGGTGAACATTCAGCTTGAGGAGTTGTCATAAAACAAACTATTCAAATGTGCGGTTGTACTCACCTACTTGTGCTTGCGGGGGTTGAGCTCTGGACCTAGATTCAGGAAGCTCTGTGTATTACTTCGTAAGTGGGTTTGCTACTAAGGTTCCTAAGTGCGCCCTAAGAAGATGCTTAGGTGCGATTAAATAAGGTATACTTAGGAAGAAAATTGTTGGTTCACCTGCGTGCCGATAGAGGTCACTACTGTGTTTCGTGTGGCCAATCAGAGAGCAGCAACATTCTTCATATTGAAGATTTAGCGCTGGCTTATCGGAGCTCTACTGCCTCCTATTTACGTCGAATTTTCTTATAAAATTAGTATATTTCGAAGTAAAACAATGTTTTTTCAACTTCTACAGCCAGCACCGACATTGTAGTAAACAAATATGTTACATTTGTTGTTTACCTACGTAATTCTAAGAGATACTGTGCAGCTGTCCTTGTTGCTCGGAAGATTCGCTGACAATTATTGTATATATTTACTGAATTTACCCAAGGGCCACTAACTGTCTAGTGACCTCGAAGAAGACAGAAAGCCGGCGGCTTGTTAAAGGGCCCGCCAATTGTCTTAATGATATTTTTTCGCTGGAATTTGGCATTTACGGCTTCAGCGGGTAGGTGGTTCCATGGGTTTATAGCCCTCTTGGTGGAAAAAAAACATGTTTTCAGTCCTACTTGAGAGAACATACTCTCCAACACTATATCTGTGATTGTCCTGTTATCAGTGACTTCATACCAAATGGTATGAGGTATTTTGAGCTCTGTAATTACTTCATACACTCAGGAATATTGGAAGATATTCTTGTGCTGCACCCAGATTTTGTCAGTGGAGGCTAATAGATCAGCATTAAGTATTTTGTTCTCTCCTAATTCCATGTATGACTGGCCATCCTGTGAGGTGATGATGTTGGATGAGCTTGTAGCTGGTTTTTGATCTACACTGTGTGGTCCTTTAGACAGAATAGGGAAGCAGCACATTGCTGTGTATACCTAAACATGTTTAAAAATACATTGTTTGAGAGGAGTTTTGTAGAAACTGGTAAGAGTAATTATAATATAATGTTTCCATGATTCAGTGCTTACCTCTTGTGAAAATTGCTTAGAGTTGTTTAGTCAGAGTTGATTTGTTTTTTGTATTGAGGCTGGTATTTTCTAAATTGATTCCATGTACAGTATGTCTAACCATCTTGTGAGATGGGATAATTAGACAAACTTATAGCTAGTTTTTTATCTACACTGTGTAATATTCCATATAGAATAGGGTAGCAGCACATTGCTGTGTATACCTAATCTTCTTAATAAAAAAATAAGTAATAAAGATTTTAAATTATAGTTTGTATTATTACAAATACAGTACTGTATTATTCTTATTAAATCATGTTGACCATGGATCATTAAGATCTCATGTTGATATGTAATACAAGTCATATTTCTTTTGAACTACTAATCCATGCTAATCATTCATTAAATTGTGCATTATGTCTCAATTTTTCACTTCCTTGGATATACTGTACAGTACAAAAAGATAGGATAAAAATAAACCAGTAATATTTCTTTCATTATATTTTTCATTTAAATAACTGCATCAATATTTTTACAGCTGACAGGATTTGTTTTCCCATACAGGTGCATTATTTGTTAAAAAAATTTGGTTTATTGTTACACACAATGGTGCTACATAGCCTTCCCAGCTTGGTGCCTTCTTTTAATACTTACTGATTAAAAAATAAATAATAAATACATTTTATTCAGGAAAAGTACATACAGTTGATTTACAAACATAATGTTGGATTTATAGACAGAGCTAGTACATACAATACCTAAAGCCACTAATACTCATAGCATTTCGGGCAAGGTGTGGGGGAAAAAACACAGACTAAAACTTAATAGTAATCGGGATTAGGTATAAATTGTGTTGAAAGAAGAAATAAAAAATACAAAAAGGGGGTTAACATAGCATAAATCAGCAATTGCACATGTTGGTGAACAGCGTTGTTTAAAAAATAGCAAGACATGGGTTGACATTTAGGAGGTAAGTTAGGTTACATGGAGTTAATTAGGCAGTACTTGGTTTAACTCTTAAACTGGTTGAGAGAGGTACAGCCTTTGACATGATTCGGGAGGTCATTCCACATTCTGGGTCCCTTGATTTGTAGAGCACTTCTAGTTTGGTTACACACAGCCAAATTGAGTAACAGGAAGAGGTCTTGGACACAAACTTGTTCCATGCTAAATGTAGAGGAATCAGCTGAGTATTCCTCAAATAAAATAAGTTGGCTCAGCTTATAAGGTAAATAAAATAAGCATTTCTCAAATAAGTAGCTGCCTCACCTCACTGCCTTACTGCTACATAGCCTTCCCGGCATGGTGCCTTCTTTTGATAATTACTTGTTCCACACCCAAATTGTATAACAGGAAGAGGTCTTGGACCCCTACTTCCCTCTCTCTTTTTTAATAGTCTATATAGTCATAATTATAGCTTTAAGTATTCAATGAATAAAGTTTTTGACATTTTTACCCTTTTCCTTACCTAACATCATTTGTGCAGCATATTTTTATTTTATGTCACACCCAGATTTAATTTCAAAATAAAACCAAACTAAATAAATTAGAAATGGGTATGTACAGCTAAGGTACACCCTTACTACTAGGTGAACAGGGGCATTTGGTGATAGTAAATGATCCCATCAGGCAGGGCTCATCACCTTCTCTCATATTTCATGTTCACCAGTGTTTATTTACTTAATAACTACTGGTATAATATCTTGCTATTATAAAACTAATTCTACTATCATCAAACACATATTTACTTCAAGTTTCAAGCAGAGAATGCATATATAACTAACACGAAGGATTCCTCTCCACTAGATTCACCAGCTATAATGTTTTGGTCATGTTCCAATATCATAAATCGATCCCAGTGTTATGTAGTAGAGAAAAAATGACTTATATCCAGTTTACGTAAAGCTACGAGTGGTCGAAACCACACTTAAATCCCAGAATGAACTTACGAAGGTTTTTCCACTTAGGGTAGTTAATTGAATACGAACGTAGCCGCCACGAAGGCGCTAAGAGGGAAAACGCTCTTAGCTAAGAGGAAAAACCTTCGTAAGTACCTTCCTGAATCCGGCCCCTGGCTCTTAGGTCCCGCCTCTCAACTGTCAACCAATCAATCAATCACTGTTGTGTATTTTTAACGAAACTGGTTCCTTATTCTCCTTCTGGTTGTACTTAAGCTGTGCATACTTCTCCTATAGAATATGAAGTGGTTAAGATTTCTCACCCAATTGACCATTTATTGGGTGAGGTCAATAAATGTAGAGGCTGATATTGATGTGATAGATGTTGAGGCTGATATTGATGTGATAGATGTAGAGGCTGATATTGATGTGATAGATGTAGAGGCTGATATTGATGTGATAGATGTAGAGGCTGATATTGATGTGATAGATGTAGAGGCTGATATTGATGTGATAGATGTAGAGGCTGATATTGATGTGATAGATGTAGAGGGTGATGTTGTTGTGATAGATGTGGAGGGTGATGTTGTTGTGATAGATGTAGAGGCTGATGTTGATGTGATAGATGTAGAGGCTGATGTTGTTGTGATAGATGTAGAGGGTGATGTTGTTGTGATAGATGTAGAGGCTGATGTTGATGTGATAAATGTAGAGGCTGATGTTGTTGTGATAGATGTAGAGGCTGATGTTGTTGTGATAGATGTAGAGGCTGATGTTGTGATAGATGTGAAGGCTGATGTTGATGTGATAAATGTAGAGGCTGATGTTGTTGTGATAGAAGTAGAGGCTGATGTTGTTGTGATAGATGTGAAGGCTGATGTTGATGTGATACATGTAGAGGCTGATGTTGATGGGATACATGTAGAGGCTGATGTTGTTGTGATAGATGTAGAGGCTGATGTTGTTGTGATAGATGTAGAGGCTGATGTTGTGATAGATGTGAAGGCTGATGTTGATGTGATAGATGTGAAGGCTGATGTTGATGTGATACATGTAGAGGCTGATGTTGTTGTGATAGATGTTGAGGCTGATGTTGATATGATAGATGTGGACCCTCAGCGAAGATAAGCAGTGGTGGTTGCTGGCATAACAGACTGGAGGGACTGTGTCACTATCGTTCAACAGGAATCTCTATTTTTGTTTTGTTGCAATGAAATGGTCAAAATTCAGGTATAGCTATTAAAAATAAGATATTAAGAGATTTCATGACAAATTTGTAAGTGGGTTATTATTGTAGTGTGAGGCTGATGGGGCAACCCGTCCTCTTAAAAATAATATAACTTTTCACTCGTATGCGCTATGGCCAAATTTGGACTTAATTTGAAATGATATCGACTCACAAAAGTGACGTACTTTCCCGTTTTCTGTTTGAGTCGTCCGGCTTACTCGGTAAGGTTAGTAGAGGAAACTTTCAATTAACGTTTTTCATAACGTATTGAAACTTTATGAGAATTTCCTGCCCACCTATCAGAGGACCCTTAACTTACTGTTGGTGAAAAAATCCCAAATTTATTTTCATTTTCAAATTACGTCCACTTTCGACCAAACTGGCAAACGGCCAAAAGCGACGTAATTTTTAAGAGGACAGGTTGGGGGGGGGCCATACCCCTGGCTGGGAGTCAGGCGGACGGCGGCTCAGCACCTGTGGGCTAGCCGCCACTGTGGATATGTGAGAACAATTACTCTAAAAGGTAAGCTAGGAATAGCTAAGTACACATAGGTAAGTACACTTTAACGAGTCCAGGAATTGATGCAGGAAAGCTCAAGGTACACCAACTTTACTAGGATCAAAATACGACGGATTTATATAGAGAGTAGAAACTACCACTACTGGGGCCCAAGAGCTACATCATACATAGGTGAGTAGCGTGAACTATAATGGTGTCTACGTTGGAATCATTAAACACAGACTCATTAAAAATATTTTGTCAAACGTATAATTGTCAACATAAATACTTTAACCTGCATTAAATTCTCAGCAACAGCCATATACCAGACGTGACTCCCATCACACATCAGTGTTGTGGACACAACCCAGTGAAGCGCCTCGTTATTCTCCTGACCTCAGCCAGGGTATGTGTGATCCAATTTCACGGTGCAAGCGTCAAGTGTCTGACACAGCAGAACCTGCCCCCGGGTCACTTGATCAGCCCCGGGTCACTTGATCAGCCCCGGGTCACTTGATCAGCCCCGGGTCACTTGATCAGCCCCGGGTTACTTGATCAGCCCAAGGTCACTTGATCAGCCCCGGGTCACTAGCACTTGACCTACCCCGGGTCACAGACACTTGACCTGTGTCAAGGGTGTCAAAGTGTCAGGTGCACTAGGCCACTTCCTGGCGCACCTGACATCTAAACTAGATGGATCAACACAACCTCTAGCAGGTTCGACTCCCAGGACCGCTGTTCCACCTGGCTTCAGAACACTGCCCCAGAGAACAGGAACAGAGCTTGGCACCACTGCTGTCCCCTCTTCTGCTATACGGCTATTTCTTGTCTTACTAATTATTGATTTTTTCGTCGATGCCAGTAGAACTTTCCCCTTAAAAATTGAAGGGTGACGCAGAGCGTGTGTCCCCCTTGACGCTCTACACACAACTGACGGCTGTGACAATCAGGGCTGAGAGACCCAGGGTTATAACTGTCCCAGGGTTATAACTGACCCAGGGTTATAACTGACCCAGGGTTATAACTGACCCAGGGTTATAACTGACCCAGGGTTATAACTGACCCAGGGTTATAACTGACCCAGGGTTATAACTGTCCCAGGGTTATAACTGTCCCAGGGTTATAACTGTCCCAGGGTTATAACTGACCCAGGGTTATAACTGACCCAGGGTTATAATTGAACCAGGGTTATAACTGACCCAGGGTTATAACTGACCCAGGGTTATAACTGACCCAGGGTTATAACTGACCCAGGGTTATAACTGACCCAGGGTTATAACTGACCCAGGGTTATAACTGACCCAGGGTTATAACTGACCCAGGGTTATAACTGACCCAGGGATATAACTGACCTAGGGTTAATACTGACCCAGGGTTATAACTGACCCAGGGTTATAACTGACCCAGGGTTATAACTGACCTAGGGTTAATACTGACCCAGGGTTATAACTGACCCAGGGTTATAACTGACCCAAAGTTATAACTGACCTAGGGTTAATACTGACCCAGGGTTATAACTGTTCCAGGGTTATAACTGACCCAGGGTTATAACTGACCCAAGGTTATAACTGACCCAGGGTTATAACTGACCCAGGGTTATAACTGTCCCAGGGTTATAACTGTCCCAGGGTTATAACTGACCCAGGGTTATAACTGACCCAGGGTTATAACTGACCTAGGGTTAATACTGACCCAGGGTTATAACTGTCCCAGGGTTATAACTGTCCCAGGGTTATAACTGACCCAGGGTTATAACTGTCCCAGGGTTATAACAGACCCAGGGTTATAACTGACCCAGGTTTATAACTGACCTAGGGTTAATACTGACTCAGGGTTATAACTGACCCAGGGTTATAACTGTCCCAGGGTTATAACTGACCCAGGGTTATAACTGTCCCAGGGTTATAACTGACCCAGGGTTATAACTGACCCAGGGTTATAACTGACCTAGGGTTAATACTGACCCAGGGTTATAACTGTCCCAGGGTTATAACTGACCTAGGGTTAATACTGACCCAGGGTTATAACTGTCCCAGGGTTATAACTGACCTAGGGTTAATACTGACCCAGGGTTATAACTGTCCCAGGGTTATAACTGACCTAGGGTTAATACTGACCTAGGGTTATAAATGACCTATGGTAATACTGACCCAGGGTTATAACTGACCCAGGGTTATAACTGACCTAGGGTTAATACTGACCCAGGGTTATAACTGACCCAGGGTTAATACTGACCCAGGGTTATACCTGACCCAGGGTTAATACTGACCCAGGGTTATAACTGACCTAGGGTTAATACTGACCCAGGGTTATAACTGACCTAGGGTTAATACTGACCCAGGGTTTGAACTGACCCAAGGTTATAACTAACCTCGGGTTATAACTGACCCAGGGTTATAACTGACCCAGGGATATAACTGACCCAGGGATATAACTGACCCAGGGTGATAACTGACCCAGGGATATAACTGACCCAAGGTGATAACTGACCCAGGGATATAACTGACCCAGGGTTATAACTGACCCAGGGTTATAACTGACCCAGGGTTATAACTGACCCAGGGATATAACTGACCCAGAGTTATAACAGACCCAGGGTTATTCACCAGCTGTTCTGTTGGGAATTATTCTTAAATATATTAGCCTTTGGACTTATTACATCATAAAAAATCTCATTTGAATTAACTTAATTATCAGTATCAAAATAGAGTAAATGTGACCCTTCTATCACTTATTTACATTGGACAAGGAGAGCCAAGGCGTCAGTGGTGGTGGGTCAGCCAATGTTTGTTAAGACTAGAGGCGCAGGGGAGCAAATTCAGCTCCCTTAATTTCTCTTGGACGAAGTGTTATGGAGATCAAAATGTTTTAGCATCATCAACACGCTGTCAACATAAACAAGGGAAGTGTCCTACTGAAACCCGTTTATCTAATCATTTCTGGCCTGTTAATGTTAGGTATATAAGGGCGGACCGGTTAGAACGCGAACGAGCCTCCTAATAAAGGTAATTAAGCCTTGGTCCTTATTATTTATTATAGAATGTTTTCTCTTATATAGCCGTCATATATTAGGATTCCAGCTTTATAGCTAGTGCCCTTTGACATGAACAAGAAGAGGAAGCAAGACTTGGTATATCAGTTACTTGGGTGATGGAAGCTAGCCTCACACGAGGACAATTTGGTGTCTACATTCTAGTTATACCTGGTGGACTAAGCCTGCTCTACAACAAGATAAGGCACCTCCAATTTATTACTAATATATGTAGTTAAATTTGTAGTTGATTGGCTGCATATATATAAATTTAATATAAACTGCCCCCCAAGGTTATAACTGACCCAGGGTTATAACTGACCCAGGGTTATAACTGACCCAGGGTTATAACTGACCCAGGGTTATAACTGACCCAGGGTTATAACTGACCCAGGGTTATAACTGACCCAGGGTTATAACTGACCCAGGGTTATAACTGACCCAGGGTTATAACTGACCCAGGGTTATAACTGACCCAGGGTTATAACTGACCCAAGGTTATAATTGACCCAAGGTTATAATTGACTCAGGGATATAACTGACCCAGGGTTATAACTGACCCAGTCTTATAACTGACCCAGGGTTATATCTGACCCAGGGTCATGACTGACCCAGGGTTATAACTGACCCGGTGTTATAACTGACCCAGGGATATAACTGACCCAGGGTTATAACTGACCCAGGGTTATAACTGACCCAGGGATATAACTGACCCAGGGTTATAACTGACCCAGGGTTATAACTGACCCAGGGTTATAACTGACCCAGGGTCATAACTGTCCCAGGGATATAACTGACCCATGGTTATAACTGACCCAGGGATATAACTGACCCAGGGTTATAACTGACCCAGGGTTATAACTGACCCAGGGTTATAACTGATCCAAGGTTATAACTGACCCAGGGTTATAACTGACCCAGTGTTATAACTGACCCAGGGTTATAACTGACCCAGGTATATAACTGACCCAGGGTTATAACTGACCCAGTGTTATAACTGACCCAGGGTTATAACTGACCCAGGGTTATAACTGACCCAGGTATATAACTGACCCAGGGTTATAACTGACCCAGGGATATAACTGACCCAGGGTTATAACTGACCCAGGGTTGTAACTGACCCAGTGTTATAACTGACCCAGGGTTATAACTGACCCAGTGTTATAACTGACCCAGGGATATAACTGACCCAGGGTTATAACTAACCCAGGGTTATAACTGACCCAGGGTTATATCTGACCCAGGGTCATGAATGACCCAGGGTTATAACTGACCCGGTGTTATAACTGACCCAGGGATATAACTGACCCAGGGTTATAACTGACCCAGGGTCATAACTGTCCCAGGGATATAACTGACCCAGGGTTATAACTGACCCAGGGTTGTAACTGACCCAGTGTTATAACTGACCCAGGGTTATAACTGACCCAGTGTTATAACTGACCACGGGTTATAACTGACCCAGGGTTATAACTGACCCAGGGTTATAACTGACCCAGGGTTATATCTGACCCAGGGTCATGACTGCCCCAGGGTTATAACTGACCCGGTGTTATAACTGACCCAGGGATATAACTGACCCAGGGTTATAACTGACCCAGGGTCATAACTGTCCCAGGGATATAACTGACCCAGGGTTATAACTGACCCAGAGATATAACTGACCCAGTGTTATAACTGACCCAGGGTTATAACTGACCCAGGGTTATAACTGACCCAGGGTTATAACTGACCCAAGGTTATAACTGACCCAGGGTTATAACTGACCCAGGGTTATAACTGACCCAAGGTTATAACTGACCCAGGGTTATAACTGACCCAGGGTTATAACTGACCAAAGGATATAACTGACCCAGGGTTATAACTGACCCAGGGTTATAACTGACCCATGGTTATAACTGACCCAGGGTTATAACTGACCCAGGGTTATAACTGACCCAGGGTTATAACTGACCCAGGGTTATAACTGACCCATGGTTATAACTGACCCAGGGTTATAACTGACCCAGGGTTATAACTGACCCAGGGTTATAACTGGCCCAGGGTTATAACTGACCCAGGGTTATAACTGACCCATGGTTATAACTGACCCAGTGTTATAACTGACCCAGGGTTATAACTGACCCAAGGTCATAATTGACCCAGGGTTATAACTGACCCAGGGTTATAACTGACCCAGGGTTATAACTGACCCAGGGTTATAACTGACCCAGGGTTATAACTGACCCAAGGTTATAACTGACCCAGGGTTATAACTGACCCAGGGTTATAACTGACCCAGGGTTATAACTGACCCAGGGTTATAACTGACCCAGGGTTATAACTGACCCAGGGTTATAACTGACCCATGGTTATAACTGACCCAGGGTTATAACTGACCCAGGGTTATAACTGACCCAGGGTTATAACTGACCCAGGGTTATAACTGACCCAGGGTTATAACTGGCCCAGGGTTATAACTGACCCAGGGTTATAACTGACCCAGGGTTATAACTGACCCAGGGTTATAACTGACCCAGGGTTATAACTGACCCAGGGTTATAACTGGCCCAGGGTTATAACTGACCCAGGGTTATAACTGACCCAGGGTTATAACTGACCCAGGGTTATAACTGACCCAGGGTTATAACTGACCCAGGGTTATAACTGACCCAGGGTTATAACTGACCCAGGGTTATAACTGACCCAGGGTTATAACTGACCCAGGGTTATAACTGACCCAGGGTTATAACTGACCCAGGGTTATAACTGACCCAGGGTTATAACTGACCCAGGGTTATAACTGGCCCAGGGTTATAACTGACCCAAGGTCATAAACTTGGGTTATAGTTACGCAACTATAATACTCATGCTGCCCTCACTGTCATGCTACACGACTATAATACTCAGACAGTCAACACATTCATGATCCACAACATTCATACAGATGAATATTATGCATCATGCTCATATTCATACTCAACTACTATAATACTCATGCAGCCCACTCACTATTGATCCAAGATTTTAATAATCAAGCAGCCTTCACTTTCATGCTCGCATGGAAGGCACCCGGGAACATTGAAAAGATCACTGCGTGCACAGTTATCACCTGGAAGGCTCTACTTATTTATCACAACCTGCACAGGTATCGCCTGGAAGCCACCAAGAACCATTGCAATGATCATACCGTGCATAGTCATCGCCTGTATGGTTCCAGGGACCATTGTAATGATCGTTCCGTGCATAGTCATCGCCTGTAAGGTTCCAGGGACCATTGTAATGATCAAACCGTGCATAGTCATCGCCTGGAAGGTTTCAGGGACCATTGTAATGATCGTTCCGTGCATAGTCATCGCCTGGAAGGTTTCAGGGGCCATTGTAATGTTCTTACAATTCACAATCATCGTTTGGAAAGCCCCAGGGACCATAGCAATAATCTTAGCGTACACATCATCGTCTAGAAGAAAACAGCGCCCATGACAATGATCTCAGCGTGCACAGGTATCACCTGGAAGGTACCAAGGATGATGGCTATGATATTAACGTGCACAGTCATCGCCTGGAAGCATCCAGGGACATTGGCAATGATCTCAGCTTGCACAGTCATCGTATGGAAGGCACCAGGGACCATTGTAATGAAATTAGCGAGCATAGTCATCGCATGGAAAACTCCCGGGACCATGGCAATGATGTTAGCGTTCACAATCATAGCCTGGAAGGCTCCGGGGACCATCGCAGTGATCTTACTGTGCAAACTAATCGCCTAGAAGGCACCCTGGACCATGACACTGATATTAGCGTGCAGAGTCATCGCCTGGGAGGAACCAGGGACAATGACAATAACCTTAGCGTACACAGGCATCGCCTGGAAGGCACTAAGAACCATTACAATGGACGCAGCGTGCACATTAATTCCCTGGAAAGTTCCACGGACCATTGTTATGATCTTTAGCGTGCACAATCATTGCCTGGAAGACTTTAAAGAATATTGGAAATTATCGTAAATGATCTTTCATAACCTGAAGGCTCCAGGGACCTTGTTAATGATTTTAACATGCACAGTTATTGCCTGGAAGGCACAAGTGACCTTGACAATGATCTCATCATGCACAATCATCGTCTGGAAGGCTCCAGGGACCATGGCAATGATCTTAGTGTGCACAGTAATCACCTAGAAGACACAAAGACCCATGGGAATGATCTTAGCATGTACATCATTGCCAAGAAGGCACCCGAGACTATAACAATGATATCAGCGTGCATATCCATCTCCTGGAAGGTTCATGGGACCATGGTAATGATCTCAGCGTTCACAGTCCTCACTTTTAAGGCTCCAGATGCCATAACAATGATCCTAGCGTGCACAGGCATCGTCTGGAAGGCCCCATAGACCATGGAAATGATCTCAGCATGCACAACCATCACCTGGAAGGCACCGGGTGTTCATCGTAATAAATTTAGCAGTGCACATTCGTCATTGTCATTGAATGCACATTCTTGAGGGCTCCAGGGACCATGGTAATGATCTTAACATGCACATTCATTTTCATTCATATTCATTCACAGTCATTCTCAAGTCACAATTGACTTGAGAATGACTGTGACACAATGGACGGACCGAAACGTCGTCATCCCTCCACTTTCTAGTGTGTGGTCTGGTCAACGTATTTCAGCCACGTTAGTGTGACTCCTAGTGTGCATTGTCTGAAGGCTCCAGGTATCATGGCAATAATCTTAGCGGGAACAGTCATCACTGGAAAGCACCAGGGACCAATATTTTGATCTTTGCATGCAAAATAATCACCTAGAAGGTTCCAGGGACCATGCAATGATCTCAGCGTGCGCAGTCCTCACCTGGAAAGCTCCAGGGACCATGGCAATGACTTCAGAATGAACAGTCATCACCTGCAAGGCACCTGAGATCACTGTAATGAACTTAGCTTGAACAATCAAATACCGGGAAAGCTTCCGGGACCATTGCCATGAGGTTAGCCTGCACACTCATCGCCTGGAAGGTTCCAAGGACCATGAAAATGATCTCAGCGTGCACAGTCCTCATCTGTAAGACTCCAGGGGCCCTTGCAATGATCTTAGCTTGCATAGTCAACGCCTGGAAGGCTTCAGGGACCGTGGCAATGATCTCAGCATAGACAGTCATCACCTGGAAGGAACCAGGGACCATTGCAATGATCTTAGTGTGCAGAGTAATCACCTAGAAAGCACAAGGAACCATGGGAATGATCTTAGCGTGCACATCATCGCCTGGACGGCACCCGAGACCATGGCAATGATCACAGCGTACACAGTCATCGCATGAAAGAAACCTAGGACCTTTTCAATGATCTCAGCGTTCACAGGTATCGGCTGGAAGGCATCAGGGACCATGACCCTAATATTAGGATGCACAGTCTTCGCCTGGAAGGAACCAGGAACAATTGCAATGATCTTAGCGTGCGCAGTAATCGCCAGGAAGGCTCAAAAGACGATTGCTCTTAGCGAGCAGAGTCATCATCTGGAAAGCACTAGAGACCATTACAATGCTGTCAGCGTGCATATTCATTGCAAGGAAGGCTCCAAGGACCATGGTAATGATCGTAACGTGCACAATCATCGCCTGGAGGGCACCAGATATATGGCAATGAACTTAGCATGCACATTTAACGCCTGGAAGGCACCCAGAACCATGGCAATGATCTCAGCGTGCGCATTTATCATCTGGAAGACTCCAGGGAACTTGGCAATAAAATCAGCATGCACAGTTATCGCTTGGATGGCACCTGGGACCATAGTAATGATCTCACGAAATACCGTTATCGTCTAGATAGCACAAGGGACCCTGGCAGTGATATTAGCTTGCACAAACATCGCTTGGAAGGCACCAGGGACCATTGCAATAATCTTAGCGTGCACGGGCATTGCCTGGAAGATAACAGGAGTAGTGTAATATGTGACTAGAGCGACGCGCGCCATCTGGTGCGGGGGGGGGGGACCCCCGTGACTAGAGCATCGCGCACCATCTGGCCAGGTGGAGCGCAAGGGAATTTTCCCGGAAGTTGTGGCATGTCGGACGTGTGTGAGCGTCCGGTGTTTGGGTATGCGGTCAGGAAAGATGGGGGGGCAAGTTGTTTGGGGGTAGGAGAGTATGTGGGCTATGTGATAGAGTAAGAAATACGAGAATATGAGTGGAATATGTGGAAAGAGCACTTAAATATGTATGTGTGTTTGCCGTAGACTTAATCCTGTGTGTAGATAATAGTTTTGATGATAGTAAGTAAAGCTATGTATAAGCTGTGTGTAGGTGTGAGGGGTCCCAACATAGGCGGATATGTTGTTTGGGGTGGGGGAGGGGTGAGGGGAGCTTCCCTTTGGCGTGAGAGTGCTTAGGGACATTTGTGGTTTTGACATCCATTATTTTCTGGGAGCTATGCACACAGCCGGAAGTGGGAGAGGAGGAGGGTAGGAGAGAGCAGAGTCTAGCAGGAGGGATGTGGCCCATTTGCCTTAATGGTTTTTCGATGTCTTCAGAGTAGTCTGGAGATGTTCACCCCAGCATGGCTCTCTATCCACTGCGGATTCGTTAAGGAGGGGCGACATTCATACTTCCACCAGCAGGCCATCACCTGCCAACCATCAATCACTTCTCATTTGACCGGGGTCGTTTCCCTCCCCCTCACACACAAACGCGCCGTTAGTTCACTGTGAGTCTTCATTCGCTACACACACACACACCATACAGCTCCGCGTCATGGAAAGACGAACCTTAACAGCCTGCATGAAATGCGGTGTGTTTTATATACCATCACCAAATCAACTATGTCGGCTGCAATGCACAAGCTGTGAAAAACCACCCCTAGGCCATTACGACATCAAATGCAAGTGATGTCAGCAGATTTTCTGTGATAACCGTGAGTGTTATTCTTATTAATATTCCACAGTTCATTTTATGACATCCACAGGTGAAATATCGCGTGTGTAAACTATTATCACTCTTATAGTGTGAGAATATTTACTCTTTCGGGCTATTACATTCCACACACTTAAATATGTTCTTTCCAATTTCAGTTTACAAAACCGTGAAGTGTCCTTATTGCTCACCTGCCCCACGAGGAGGACATCGTCGGAATGAAGCTTCACATAAACGTAGGTATCATATATAAATATACTTCTCGTATCTATATTACATCCAGTTGCAAGCAAGCAAACACACATGCATAATAAACATATTTTCTCCATTCACCCGTGCTGAATATCATTTTGTTCCATTTCAGGTTATAATCCATACCTCAATCGACGGAGGGAACAGATAGATGTCATCGAGTCTGTATCCCATCTGTCCCACACTGAGCTAAGGAGAGCAGATGTCACTCACGGGCACCCCCTGCCCCTTCAACAAGGGCGGCAGCGCCAGCAGATGGAGAGCTACGAGACAATATCACGCCCAGTTAACACAACATTAAGGATTCATAGCCTCACACCTGCTCAACCTCCACACCAGGACATAAGTAAGTTAATACTGTCTTATTTCAGTCTATTTCCTAAACATGTTATTTCCCCCTAATCTGTTCCCTCACCTCCAAATATATATATATATATATATATATATATATATATATATATATATATATATATATATATATATATATATATATATATATATATATATATATATATATATATATATATATATATATATATATATATGTCGTACCTAGTGGCCAGAACGCACTTCTCTGCCTACTATGCAAGGCCCGATTTGCCTAATAAGCCAAGTTTTCATGAATTAATTGTTTTTCGACTACCTAACCTACCTAACCTAACCTAACCTAACTTTTTCGGCTACCTAACCTAACCTAAGCTATAAATATTGGTTAGGTTAGGTTAGGTAGGGTTGGTTAGGTTCGGTCATATATCTACGTTAATTTTAACTTTAATTTAAAAAAATTGACCTCATACATAATGAAATGGGTAGCTTTATCATTTCATAAGAAAAAAATTAGAGAAAATATATTAATTCAGGAAAACTTGGCTTCTTAGGCAAATCGGGCCTTGCATAGTAGGCCGAGAAGTGCGTTCTGGCTATTAGGTATGACATATATATATATATATATATATATATATATATATATATATATATATATATATATATATATATGTCGTACCTAGTAGCCAGAACGCACTTCTCAGCCTACTATGTAAGGCCCGATTTGCCTAATAAGCCAAGTTTTCATGAATTAATTGTTTTTTGACTACCTAACCTAACCTAACCTAACTTTTTCGGCTACCTAACCTAACCTAACCTATAAAGATAGGTTAGGTTAGGTTAGGTAGGGTTGGTTAGGTTCGGTCATATATCTACGTTAATTTTAACTCCAATAAAAAAAATTGACCTCATACATAATGAAATAGGTAGCTTTATCATTTCATAAGAAAAAAATTAGAGAAAATATATAATTTCAGGAAAACTTGGCTTATTAGGCAAATCAGGCCTTGCATAGTAGGCCGAGAAGTGCATTCTGGCTACTAGGTACGACATATATATATATATGATTTCATTCTTTCTAGATATAATAAGTTTTTCTTTTTTTACAGATGACACACCGCTGTGCATAGATTTGGCATCCAGCAGCGACAGTGAGAGTGACACACCCAACTCAGCACAGTGGACATTACCCATATCCGGATCTCAGCCCTCAACTCACAGGGAGGGGAGGGGTCGTTCACGGGCTCACTCTACTCCCCTGTTCCTCCCCCAGCCCCATACCCCAATCAATCAGCGACAGCAGCGACAGCAGCAGCAGCAGCAGCATCAGCAGCAGCAGCAGCAGCAGCAGCAGCAGTGGTGAGAACACTACCGTTAACAACAGCATCACAGACCGTGAGAATAGCCTTGACTCAGACGACGACAGCTCAGCAGACCTTGACCTTGACTCATCAGCCTCTCTCAGTTCTGACTGGTTAGCACCGTCTGGCGTAATAGCTGACCGTGCAGTGACACCCATTCATCTCAGAGGGGGACTATCACCACCCCCCACCCCCCCTAGCCCTCTCCCATCACCCCCACCACCTCTCTCTCCCTCTCCCCCATCTGCCCTAGAAATTCAACCTCAGCTACTGGATCGAATTGATAACTATAATGGCGGTTAAGTTCGACTTTCATTCTCCATACCAGAACATGTTAGCACCTCCCCAGAACTCTATCTGAGAACATACAGTGATTTTTTCATTAATGAGATACGCGCCCTTTTCTCCCCACAACATCCATCCCTCCTAATTTACCCAGACATCACTCTAATTGTGCGGAATTTAAATGTACAACAAGACGGGGGGAGGAGGAGGAGGAGAATCTATTGGATCCTATAAATAACGATGGCTTTCCCATACGAGGTGAGGGGCGAACAATAACTTTAGAGGAGGTAGACACACTTATTGATTTTTGGGCTGACGAATTGACAGGGAAAATATCCCAGTACCTTGAAGAGAGAGAGGGCTCCAATGTCTTGGTTGAGCGGCTCACCGGGTTTTACATTAACTGTGGTCAGATTGAACACCCGATAAGATTAGGCTCACATGTAGACTACCCTGAAGGCTTGCGTGGAAAAAAATTGGTTTTCAATCCAGAGGGAGAGGCGGATATTTGTCTTATGCAGTGTGTTGCAGCTTATAAATGTTTAGCTAAGGGGATGCGACTAGTTAATATTCGCGCTAGATCTGTGAATGCTAGTTGGTGTCTCAGACACATGAATTGGCCAGCAGATATCAATTCTGCAGTGACGTTTGAGGATATTAACAAGGTAGAGAAAAGGAATAAAGTCAGTATATTCATCTATTCACTAGAAAAAGATGAAAATGCTAGTCGACACCGACACTACATTACACTAGCTAGGAAGGGAAGAGGGGGATATACAGATGTCATACCATTGCTGATGTTGGAAGCTCAACACTTAGTATTAATTAAGGATTTTAACCAATATGTACGTAATATGCGAGGTCATGGAGATCTAATCCCAAGTCATCACAGCCTTTGTCATTGTTGTATGATATCACTCCCAGCTGATAGCATGCAGAGCCATGAAAGTACATGCAAAGTACATCAGACTCTCAAATTCTACCCACCAGAGAGGAAGATTACTTTCCGTAACTATGGACAGGGATATGGTCCTAGTCACATGTGCTTTTATGACTTTGAGTGCTTGTTAGACCGCTCAAACTCTAAGGGAATGATAGAATCACGTCACAACGCAGTGGCGTATGCGTACATCATCATTGACAGACAGATGAATATTGTTGAGAAAGATACTTATTTGAGTAAAGATGCGGTCAATCACTTTGTAACCACGCTAGAAGCGTCATGGGCTAGAATCAAGAAGGGGTTAGTATCCTATGAACTTCACATGTCCCAGCAACAGCAGGCAATATTTGAGACAAAAACGGCCTGTGAACTCTGTGATGAACCTTTTAACGGGGATGATGTAATCAAAGTCCGTCATCACGACCACACAGTAAGATTCCACAATTATCAAGCAGCTTACTGTGATAGATGTAATTTGCAGTGTATAAATTCATACAAGTTCCTATACACTTTTTCACACAACGCTTCCTATGATTTAGGAGTAATCCTAAACGAGATGATAGACCAGGAAGTGAAATAGATATATTAGCTAAGGATGGATTTAAATTTATGAAAGTTGATGTGAACAACTTAAGATTTTTGGATAGTTTAGCCCTTCTCAACGGCTCGCTAGGAAGAATAGCCAAGGATCATATTGATAGTGGGAAACCTACCACATTCACTTTGGCTATGTTAAAAGGTGTAAATAAAGCAGCCATCCCAAAACTGCTCACGGGTAAACAATCATTCTGCTATGATTATTTATCCTCTATGTCTGTGTTAGATGAACCACACCTTCCTTCTCGCGATAACTTTTACAATACACTAAAAGACGAAGAGTTGTCAGAAAAAGATTATAAACAAGCCTTAGAATTAGATATTTCTCACTACATTTCTTTACCCTAATTTGCTTGGGATGCATTCTTGCTTAAATCGAAAGTTGAACTTGATGTTGTCTCAGACCCATTGTTATATGATTTACTTCGTCGGAATCTCCGAGGTGGGTTCACCAGTGTGACGAGACAGTACACGAATGTGGAGAACCAGCATACAGGCTTAGATCTAGGGGAAGATAGTAGCTACATCATTTACTTAGATTTTAATAGTCTTTACGGGGCGTGTATGACTGAACTGCTCCCTCGTGGCGGGATTCGGAAACTGACACACAATGAGCATGATGCACTGCTAGAGCGAGGCTTGGAGAATATCCCATGTGATGGGTCCAAGGGGTATTGGGTGTTGTGTGATACACTGCAGGTCCGACCGGAGGTAGCTAGGTATACAGATGAACTGCTCCTAGTTCTTTCACATACTTGCATTACCGAGGAACACATTTCACCCTACAGTAAGAATATTCTTACAGAAGAAAGTCGCGGTCTGCCTAAAAACAACACTAAATTAATTGCTTCTCACCTTCCTCAGAAAGACTACCTCGTTAGTCTGGACTTGTTACAGTTAATCATGCGCATTGGATTAGAAATAGCTAAAGTTCATGACATCTACGAATTCGAGCAGGAGAGTTACCTTAAAGACTTCATTGAAACCAATGTTCGTGAACGTGCCAGCACCAAATGCGCGATAAAAAAAAGGCTTTCAAACTCGTATCAAACTCTATATATGGAAAGAGTCTCACAGATGTATCTAAATATGGGAACAAACACTATTTGGTCACAGATCGTAGTCATTTCCTGAAACATGCTCGAAACCCATTCTTCAAGCGGAGTCTTTTGTTAAGTAAGGATCGTGTGATATGTACTATCAAGCAGAAGTCTCTCCTAGTCAACACTCCTACGTATTTGGGTTATCATATACTTCAAATTGCTAAGAGGCGTCTCTATGAGTTTTGGTATGATGTTGTCAAACCTGCGTATGGGGATAAAGCGAGTCTGTTATATACAGACACAGACTCTTTCATCATTAAACTGGACTGTCAGGATGTGTTTGAAGAGTTGAATAAGTCTCCTCTCTTCGACTGTATGGATTTTAGTAATTTTAATGACACACATCCATCCTACTCTAAAGCGCGAGAAGGTGAACTAGGATTGCTCAAGTCTGAAATAGGCTCTAAGATTATTAACCAGTTAATTGCTCTCAGACCTAAAACATATTCGTTCACCACACATGATGGGGAGCACACTTGTAAGTGTAAGGGCGTCCCATACCATCTACAAGAGAAACTCTCACATGACTCATTTCAACACACTCTTGAAACAAACACTTCAATCAGGTATGTGTCGAGATCTATACGCAACGTGCAAGGAAAGATTTGCACATGTCGCAGTACCTGCAGAGGTTTGTCAGCATTTGACGATAAACGCTACATTTTAAGCCCCACACAGTCCCTAGCGTATGGTCATCCTGATATTCTCAATAACAATGATGATGAGATGGATGTAGAAGTGGGAGAGGAGGAGGAGATGGAAGAAGAAGTGTTTATGGAGGAGGAGGAAGTAGAGCAAGCACAGAGACTCTACCCAATATTCCGCCCCTGGAGCAAACGCGATGTTACAGCTCAGAAACTATTCAACCCTCGCTAGATTTTATGTTGTACAATTGTTAGTTAGTATTAAGATGGATGCCCCATATGACTAGAACTATTTATACTAAATGATTAGGATGTTTAATATTATTGTTTGTGAACTGTAAGAACTATGATTAGTTTTAAAAAATGTTGTTGTTGTACATAAAATAGGTGAATAAACACCTGTAAATGACTATGTTTGTATAAATACCACCACATTTCCTTAGTTTTTAGCAGTCTTAACGAAGCATTAATCATGGACAGTTCCTATGATATAATCCATGAGGAACATCTAGATATTTTCAGAGAACCATCTCGTGTTATTATTGCTGGTTATTCAAACAGTGGAAAATCCTACTTGTGCAGTAAACTTGTAAGGAAGTATCAGCACAAGTTCTCCTCAATAATTATATGCGGAGGAGGTTACTCTGAATTACGATCAGATCCACAAATTAAAGGGAAGCTGATCGAGCATTCAACCATTATTGATCCTGTGGAAGAGTGAGTAAATAATGACTCGCATATCTTAGTAATCTATGACGACCTTTTTACAGAGTCTGCAAATTCAAAAATCGTATCAGACATGTTTACTAGGGGCCGACATTTCAAGGTTTCCGTCATATTGATTACTCAAAATATATTTTTTCCTGGTAAATATTCGAGGAATATTAGTTTAAATGCTTCTCATTTCATATTGGTTAAATCACGAGACCTCTCACAAATTAAAACACTCGGACGACAAATATTTGGGTAAGTGGATTCAAAGAAATTTGTAGAGTTATATAAGCCCAACCCTACGGCTATTTGCTAGTAGATCTGGGCTCGAACACTCCATCTACGATAACATTACGCGGTAATATTATATTGTTCACGAACCGCCCTATGAGATAGTTTACCAATGGTGAGCAAGAAAGATGTACTGGAACGAGTATATAACGACCCCTCATCTAGCGGGGGGCTTGGAGGGGTACAGAGGTTGTATAAGGCCGCCAAATTAATTAACTCTAGTATAACTCTAGCCGATGTAAAGGACTATCTGAAAAGCTCTGACTCCTATACGTTGCATTATTTACAACCACATAAATTCCCTCGGCGTCAGGTGTTAAGCCCTAAACCACGACTATTTCAAGCTATAGACTTGGCCAAGATGAGTTTATTGGACAAACGTAATGACGGAGTGAAATATTTACTCGTATGTGTAGATATTTTCTCCAGGTACGCCCAAGTAGTACCCTTACGCGCCAAGGACGGCTGAATGGAAATGTATTGGCTCCAGTATCTGGCATACATATAATTAATGACATTATACATAAAATGACTGTGCTAAAATCTGTTTTTTTACCGGATAAACTCCCCATTGCTCAACTGTTTTTCACACTAACATCTACATCACGAGATTTATTATGTAATACTATGGCAAGCAGTCAAGTGTATGAGGCTCCATCTGTTAAGAGAAAGGCAACTGCAAAGATTGATCCTCACAGTAAAAGGAATGCTTCCTGGATCGTATATTAACAGGTGAGTGTATATAAATGTGCATGTAATGTGTAGCTAGCTTTACTCGGCAAAAAGCAGTCTAAGGAGACAGAGCGATGGACACTCACGTGATATACGCCACCAGCGTATCAGATACGCATTTATTCCCCAATAACAATCCCGCATCTTTCCAAAATCGATTGTTTAACCAGCTAGAATAAGATCCCAGGAGGAGTTATGAAATGTGTCTACAAAAATTACTCCTCCCCACTTTCCATTACGTTATTAAGCGTGATAATCCTGAGGCATATATACGTGTAGGCGTTACGTATGCGAAAGTGGGTGAGGGGAAATACATGCATTCAAAGCATTTATTATCATCTGATGTTTTAGCTGGAACTATAAAGAAATTAATACCACGATTAATACAGAAATAGAGGCCATATTTTCAAGTAATGGTAAACTGAGTTTTTAGGAAAGTCATTAAAACAATTTTCAGCTAAATATGGAACGCATTTTATTAAATATGATTCTTCTTCCAATCGAAACAAGTTCACTACTGTGATTAGTGAGGAGAATATTAGCTCTGCAACGGGGCATAAAAACATCAGTAGAGTTACATTATCATTTGGAACCGCTTTTGGGAAAGTGTTGGGCGTAGTTCCAGAAATAGAATATGACATATTCGCAAAACGTCAGTATGCCTCGAGTGTAGTTAACACATGTCTATTCCCGCCAATACCTAGAGGAGGAGTTGATATTCTGTGTGTTTATTGCGATAAAATCTCTTCTACTAGATATGGAAACCAATCTGTAAATATTTTGGATGTAATCTCCCTAAATGGAAGTGATAACAGCAACAATAAAAAACTATATGTGCGTCTTAACACCAACATGACTATTAGGGATCAAGATGGTAACCCAATACATTTTGATGAACGTGGGTGCACCATAGCAGTCTTGCATGTACGTCCTGTAGCAGGAGGTATATAACACCAACGCTTTCCCGCCACTCCTCATTCGTCTGAAACAAGCGGAGAAATGCGTGTCCACTTTATTCCCCCCTCTGTTGAGGTTATACATTCTGTTAACCCCTCCTAGACGTGGGGGGACTGATGATATACGGATTTTCAACAGCAGTAGACGTTATACGCGTGGAGGAGGAATATTTTCCTTTTTAAGCGGGATAGCGCGTCGAGCAGCGCCCTTTATCATGAGGACTCTGGCCCCGGCTGCGCTTAGCTTGGGGCAGAACGTACTAGACGACATTAATAATGACAAACAAACTTTCAAACAATCTCTTAAGAAACGCGGAATTGAAACATTGAAAGGAGTGGGGAAGCAAATGATAGGCGGAAGAGTGCAGAAAAAGAATAAACAAACAAAAAAATTAGTAAACATCAAACGTTTTACTAAAGCGAAATATAATGATGTGTTGTCATAACTTCTTCTCACTCGGTTGGTGTTGTCTAAAGCGCGAACATGGCCGGATATAACGCTCTGGGCCTCCAGGTGCCATTAGAACACTATACAGCTGCTGTTAGTGAAGCCTTTCCTAAAGTATTTTCCCCTCGATTGGTAGAATCAACAATTGCCAGCAGACAAACGGTGAATGTATTACCTGTGAATTCTGGGGTCAATAATAAGTTTACAGACACCTATCTGGAATTCATCATCAAGGGGGTGAATGATCAACTGGTGGATTTATCAACTATAGCTTTGGAGTTGTCTATTGATCAAACCGAAGAAGATGGAACAACACCTTTAGGAGATGCTAAAAACGTTTCGTTGGTGAATGGATTATCGCAAACTCTATTCAAATCCGCTGAGGCTATCAGAAGTAATTTAGGTGATAAGGTAAACTATCTAGGATGTTTCCTAGCTGATGACGTACGGAAAATACTGACAAAAATACATAAAAAAAGACCTGTGGTGTTCATAATCAACACTCTGGAGTCGGGTTCTCGTAATAAAATGGGGCATTGGATAACATTCTATGTAAATAAGGATGAAGGTAGAAGCGAGATAGTTATATTAGACAGCTACGCCAATCCTGCAATAGGATCTTATTCAAGATATTTCGAAGAGTTTATGTCCTACTTCCAAGACTATACCCTATAAATTATGAAAAAAAGGATTCAATCCTTGAATAGTTACTTCTGTGGGTATTATGCCGTTTATTTTGCGTATCATTTTTCCAGACTAGGCTTAGAGGCGGCCCTGCTTCACTTTGATGAAGCATTTAAATATGGTCAATTTCGCAAGAATGATGAAAAAGTGCTGAAATTCAGTTATGCTCAGATGAAAATGCCTGTGTGTAAGCAAACATTCTGCTTCAACGGTACTGATGCTGAGTGTGAAACGTTGTGTGACGAAGTTGGCTAGGATGATCGTGCGGTGAGTAATACTTTATGTTAGGATTGAATGATGAACATAATTACGTCTGTATTTATGTTTACAACATTGACAACAACAAAAATTTATAACCTTTTTCCCCTTTCTATAGATTGAATGGTTGACTAACGTGCCTGGAAGGTTCGATGGAGTGGATGAATGACTCCCAATCTGACTGTCTACTACCTAAACCCTTTCAACAGATTGGCTGGTTGACTAGCGTCCTGGGAACGTTCGATGGACTGAATGAAAGCCTTTCTCCATCTGTCTGCTAGCTAAACCACCAAGAAGAAGTCTTATTATTATTATTATTATTATTATCGTTGTAAATCGCTTAAGTGTTTAATAAAAGAAATAAATTTATAAATAATGTGTTTACTTTTCCCTCGTTTATTGCTCTTAAAAAAAAAAGGCTATTTGGGCAAAGAATGATGATACCATGTTGGTCACGTTACGATATAGCTTACACATATTAACAGAAATAATACTAAAGGCTTCGCACAGAACAATGGTTGATCGTATGGGGAGAGGAGGGGATGAGGGGTGGGAGTGATTGATGGTTGGCAGGTGAGGGCCTGCTGGCGGAAGTAAGATCGTCGCCCCTCCGTAACGAATCCGCAGTGGATTGAGAGCCATGCTGGGGTGAACATCTCCAGACCACTCTGAAGACATTGAAAAACTATTAAGATAATGAGCCACATCCGCAAGAGGCTGCTCTCTCATACCCCCCTCAACACTTACGGCTTCCTCTAGGGGGAACTAATGGACGTCAATGATATCCTCTCAGGTATGGGGGCTCCCCTCTCCCTACACAACATAACCTACATACTCCTCATCCTCCTCCTCCGGCCTACATGACTGCTTACCATCCACATAGCTTTGTTTTCCCCTCACTCTATGACTGCATACCAACCACTTAGCTTCCAGCCCCTACCCAACATGACACTCTCTCAAGTGACGCCTGGCCGGTCGCCAGGCGTCATAACATCCGGGGAAACCTTTGAGATGATGTACACATGCCCACATACTTATCCTCCCCTCCCCTCTTACCTACATGACCCACAACATCCCTGACATTTTACCCCTGGGACCCAAAACGTCCCCCTGGACGCAACCCGTCCCATTCTACGGACTCCCACACCACTTTTGACTATGACCGAGTTCAATCCCTGAGGTTCTCCTCGGGTTTGGGACGGTTCTAGGCGTATATTTCACTACTAACAGGGACATCGGCAATGATCTTAGTGCACAGTCATCGTCTGGAAGACTCCAGGGAATATTGAAATGAACTTACTGTGCACATTAATTCTACGGAGTGCTCCAGGGAACATGGTAATGATCTTAGCGTACACAGTCATTGCCTGGAAAGCTCGAGAGACCATAGCAATAATCGTAGCGGGCACAGTAATCGCCAGGAAGCCTCCAGGAACCATTATATTGATCTTAGCATGCACAATCATCACCTACATATTTCCAAGGACCATGGCAATGTTTTCCCATGCACAGTCTTCACCTGTAACGCTCCAGGGGCCATAAAAATAATCTTATTGTGTAGAGCCTGGATAACTCTTGGGGTCATGACAATGATGTAGGCAAGCACAGTCATCACCTGCAACGTACCACGGATTATTGTAATGAACGTAGCGTTCACAGACATCGCCGGGAAAGCTTCTGGGACCTTTACTATGATGTTAGCGTGCACAATGGAAGGCACCAGGGACCACAACAATGATCTTTGAATGCACAGTCATCGCCTGGAAGGAACCAGGAAAAATAGCACTGATCTTAGCAAGCACACATATCGCCTGGAAGACTCCTGAGACGTTGGTAATGATCATAGCATGCACAGTCATTTCCTGGGAGGCACCAGGAACCATGGGAATGATCTTAGCATGCTTATCATTGCCTCGAAGGCACGTTTGACCATGACAATGATATCATCGTGTACAGTCATCTCTTGGAAGGCACGAGGGACCATGGTAATGTTCACAGCGTACATAGTCATCGCTTGCAAGGTACCCTTGACCATGGCAATGATTTCAGCGTGCGCATTCATCGTCTGGACGGGTCCAGGGACCATAGCAATGAAATCAGCATGCACAGTCATCGCCTGGAAAGCACCTGCGACCATTGAAATTATCTCAACGAGTACAGTTATCGTCTGGATTGCACAAGGGATATTATTGTGCTAAGTCATCGCCTGGAAGGAACCAGGGAACAATTGCAATTATCTCACTGTGCACAGTCATCACGAAGAAGGCTCAAAGGACCATTGTAATGATCTTAGCCAGCACAGTCATCGCCTGGAAAGCACCAAGGACTATGGCAATTATCTCAGAATGAACAGGCATCGCCTGGAAGGCCCCCAGGGACCATGCTAATGATCTTAGCATGAAAAAGTCATCGCCCGAAAAGCACCTGGGACGATGAAAATGATGTTAGCGTACACATCATCGTGCACGAGTGCACAATGCTCAAGCACCCGGGACAATGGTAATAGTATCATTCATCACAGTCATCGCGTGGAAGGCACCAGGGACCATGTTAATGATCTCAGCATGCACAGTCATCGCCCTGGGAGGCACCAGGGACCATGTCAATGATCTCAGCATGCACAGTCATTGCCTGGAAAGCACCACCCAGCAAACACAAATCATCTAGAAAACGTTTGTCTATCTCTTCCCATAGGCGTGGGAATGATTTGCATTGAGAATGGTGCAGGAGAGCCTTTGAGAAACTTTTAATCAAAAAATCCAAACACAAAGGTTTTATAATAAATTGTTTTTCTACATCTTTTTTGTTCCTAATGTATTACAAATAGTTTTTGCATGTTTAAATATACAATTTATGGTGTTTTTTTGTAAAATTCATTAATAAATTGTGAATGATATATATTGGCTGAGTGAAACGTTCAAAATCCATTTTGTTATAATATGATCAGAAAAAAGTAGTTTTCCAAATTTTCTAAAAATCGCTCTTTTTAACACAATTTGACTCCTTATGCATTCCACCAAACACTAATATCATGTTTAAATATATAATTTATGTGTTATTCCCTAAGATAATTTATATAAATTATAAAAGTTGCTGGAAAGTGGTGTGAAAGAATCTGAAAACGTTTTGTTGTCTTATATTGGCGTGTTCTTATTAACTAGAGTGAGTAAGAGTGAGCGAGAGTGGGTAAGAGTGAGTAAGAGTGACTGAAGGTGAGTGAGAGTGCCAGAGAGTGCATAAGTGTGAGTAAGAGTGAGTATAAGTAAGAGTGACTGAGAGTGAGTAAGAGTGACAGAGTGAGTAAGAGTGAGAGTAAGGGTGACAGAATGAGTAAGAGTGAGAGTAAAAGTGATTGAGAGTAAGGGTGAGTATGAGAGTAGGAGTGATTGAGAGTTAGAGTGAGAGTAAGAGTGATTGAGAGTTAGTGAGAGTAAGAGTGATTGAGAGTAAGAGTGATTGAGAGTAAGAGTGATTGAGAGTAAGAGTGATTGGGAGTAAGAGTGATTGAGAGTAAGAGTGATTGGGAGTAAGAGTGATTGGGAGTAGGAGTAAGAGTGAGAGTAGGAGTAAGAATGAGAATAAGAGTGATTGAGAGTAAGAGTGTATAAGAGTAAGAATGAGAGTAAGAGTGATTGAGAGTAAGAGTGATTGAGAGTAAGAGTGATTGAGAGTAAGAGTGATTGGGAGTAAGAGTGATTGGGAGTAAGAGTAAGAGTGAGAGTAAGAGTAAGAATGAGAATAAGAGTGATTGAGAGTAAGAGTGATTGGGAGTAAGAGTAAGAGTAAGAATGAGAGTAGGAGTGATTGAGAGTAGGAGTGATTGGGAGTAGGAGTGATTGAGAGTAGGAGTGATTGGGAGTAGGAGTGATTGGGAGTAAGAGTGATTGAGAGTAAGAGTAATTGAGAGTAAGAGTATGAGAGTAAGAGTGAGAGAGTGAGTATGAATGGGTAAGGGTGACTGAGAGCGAGTAAGAGTGACAGAGTAAGAATGACAGAGTAAGAGTGATAGAGAGTAAGAGTGACAGAGAGTAAGAGTGACAGAGAGTAAGAGTGACAGAGAGTAAGAGTGACAGAGAGTAAGAGTGACAGAGTAAGAGTGACAGAGAGTAAGAGTGACAGAGTAAGAGTGACAGAGAGTAAGAGTGACAGAGAGTAAGAGTGACAGAGAGTAAGAGTGACAGAGTAAGAGTGAGTATGAGAGTGAGTAAAGATGACTGAGAGTAAGAGTGAGTAATAGTGCGTAAGAGTGATTGAGAGTAAGAGTGAGTAATAGTGTGTAAGAGTGATTGAGAGTAAGAGTGAGTAATAGTGCGTAAGAGTGATTGAGAGTGAGAGTGATTATGAGAGGGTTAAGAGTGTGAGGTGTGAGAGGGTAGCAGGCCAGCAAAGCAGGATGTGTGGTCACAGATAGGCCTAGGCCTAGGCCTCGTGATCTCTAATGTTGGTTTTTATATATATGTTGGATTTTTTGTCCTGTTTCAAATTATAATTATTTAGCAGGAATGTAATAAGATATTGCACAGTATTAATGTGACAATAATATATGCATTATTTCCTTGATAATCAAACTTGTTGTTCAAAGATAATATACAATCTTTGAAGGAAACATTTTGAGAGGGCGAGCTGGCAACACTAGGCTGGTGGTGAGAGAGACGCATGGTTAGTTGTGCTCAGACCTTCAGTGGTGAAGGGTGTGTCCCAGCTGGCCGCCACCAGCCGCCACCCGCTGCCACCCGCCGCCACCCGCCACCCACCACCAGCCGCCACCCGCCACCACCCACCACCAGCCGCCACCTGCCACCCACCACCAGCCGCCACCCGCCACCACCCACCACCAGCCGCCACCTGCCACCACCCACCACCAGCCACCACCTGCCACCACCCACCACCAGCCGCCACCCGCCACCACCCACCACCAGCCGCCACCCGCCACCACCCACCACCAGCCGACACCACCACCACCCACCACCACCACCACCACCCACCACCACCACCACCACCAGCTGCCATTAGCTGCCACTGCCACCAGCCGTCACCACCAGCCGCCACCAGCTGCCACCGCCCGCCACCAGCCGCCACCACCAGCCGCCACCACCGCCACCACCACCTGCTACCAGCCGCCACCACCGCCCGCTATCAGCCGTCACCGCCCGTTGCCACAGTCGCCACTGCAAGCCGCCACCGCCAGCCGCCACCAGCCCCCACCACCGCCGATCGCCACCACCCACCACAGCCGCCACCACCCACCACAGCCGCCACCGCCCGCTATCAGCCGTCACCGCCCGTTGCCACAGTCGCCACCGCAAGCCGCCACCGCCAGCCGCCACCAGCCCCCACCACCGCCGATCGCCACCACCCACCACAGCCGCCACCACCCACCACCGCCAGCCGCCACCACCCACCACCACCGCCGCCACCACCCACCACAGCCGCCACCACTCATCACAGCCGCCGCCGCCCGCCACTGCCCACCACCACCGCCAGACACAGCCGCCAGTGTCCGCCACCGCCGCCACTGTCCACCACCGCCGCCACTGTCCGCCACCGCCGCCACTGTCCGCCACCGCCGCCACTGTCCGCCACTGTCCGCCACCGCCACCACTGTCCGCCACCGCCACCACTGTCCGCCACCGCCACCACTGTCCGCCACCGCCACCACTGTCCGCCCGCCGCCACCACTGTCCGCCTGCCGCCACCACTGTCCGCCCGCCGTCACCACTGTCCGCCCGCCGCCACCACTGTCCGCCCGCCACCACCACTGTCCGCCCGCCGCCACCACTGTCCGCCCGCCGCCACCACTGTCCGCCCGCCGCCACCACTGTCCGCCCGCCGCCATTATCCGCCACCGCCGCCACTGTCCGCCCGCCGCCACTGTCCGCCCGCCGCCACTATCCGCCCGCAGCCACTGTCCGCCCGCCGCCACTATCCGCCACCGCCGCCACTGCCCGCCCGCCGCCACTGTCCGCCCGCCGCCACTGTCCGCCCGCCGCCACTATCTGCCACCGCCGCCACTGTCCGCCCGCAGCCACTGTCCGCCCGCCGCCACTATCCGCCACCGCCGCCACTGTCCGCCCGCCGCCACTGTCCGCCCGCCGCCACTGTCCGCCCGCCGCCGCCACTGTCCGCCAGCCGCCACCACTGTCCGCCCGCCGCCGCCACTGTCCGCCTGCCGCCACTGTCCGCCCGCCGCCACTGTCCGCCCGCCGCCACCACTGTCCGCCCGCCGCTGCCACTGTCCGCCTGCCGCCACTGTCCGCCCGCCGCCACTATCCACCACTGCCGCCACTGTCCGCCCGCCGCCACTATCCGCCACCGCCGCCACTGTCCGCCCGCCGCCACTGTCCGCCCGCCGCCACTATCCGCCACCGCCGCCACTGTCCGCCCGCCGCCACTATCCGCCACCGCCGCCACTGTCCGCCCGCCACCACTGTCCGCCCGCCGCCACTGTCCGCCCGCCGCCGCCCTGTCCGCCCGCCGCCACTGTCCGCCCGCTGCCATTATCCGCCACCGCCGCCACTGTCCGCCCGCCGCCACTGTCCGCCCGCCGCCACTATCCGCCACCACCGCCACTGTCCGCCCGCAGCCACTGTCCGCCCGCCGCCACTATCCGCCACCGCCGCCACTGTCCGCCCGCCGCCACTGTCCGCCCGCCGCCACTGTCTGCCCGCTGCCGCCACTGTCCGCCCGCCGCCGCCACTGTCCGCCCGCCGCCACTGTCCGCCCGCCGCCACTATCCGCCACCGCCGCCACTGTCCGCCACAGCCGCCACTCTCCGCCGTACAGCCTCCCCTCTCTCCGTTAGTAAATAATTTTAATTGTTAGTAAATAATAAAAGAAATATAAATTATTAGATTTTTTTACCCTTAAATTGGTTTTAATATTTAAATTGAAAATAATAATATAATATAAAATATAATAAAAATAATATAATATAAAATATAATTTAATTTCAAGAAATTTAACTTTAAACACAAAGATGTGAAAAGGGTTCAGATTATAGGCTCAAACCTTTCATAAGAGATTCATATTGGTATATGAATGGATTATGAATGATTCATGTTAGGATTGTAAAGTTGCCACAACATCTCAAATTAGTGTTAGATACGTAGGTTTTGGTTATAAGTTTTGGAAACCTCTTTAAGTCCACACACAATATCGTATCTGATACGATAAAACAAACGTTTCCAATCCTTTCAAATACTTTCCAGATATGTTGTGGAAACCTAAAATTGTTTGCTGGGCAGGGACCTTGGTAATTATCTCAGCTTGCACAGTCATCGCCTAGAGGGCACCCAGCAACATTTCAATGATCTCAGCGGGCACAGTCATCGCCAGGGAGGCACCATGAACCATTGCAATATTCTTAGCGAGTAAAGTCATCGCATGGAATGCTCCAGGGACCATTGCAATGATCTCAGCATGAACAGTCATCACTTGGACGGTACCAAGGACAATGACAATTATCTCAGCGTGAACAGTCATCGCCTAGGAGGCATCAGGGACCGTGGCAATGATCTTAGCGTGTAAAGGTCATCGCCCGGAAAGCAGCTGGGTCGATGGCAATGATGTTAGCGTGGACAGTCATCGTCTGGAAGTCACCAAGGACTATGGCAATGATCTCAGCGTGTACAGTCATCACCTGGGAGGTACCAGAGACCATGGCAATTATCTAAGCATGCCCAGTCATTGCCTGGAAATCACCAGGGATCTTCACAATGATCGTAGCGTGCACAATCATCGCCTGGAAGGCTCCAGAGATATAGAAATGACCTTAAGGTGCACATTCATCCTCTGGAAGGCTCCAGACACCATGAAAATATTCTCAGAGTGCACATAATCATCACCTGGAAAGCTCCAGGGACTACGAAATGAACTTAACATGCACAGTCATCGCCTGGAAGGCTCCAGGGACCATGGCAATAATCACAGCGAGCACAGTCATCGCCTGGGTGCACCCGAGACCATTGCAATGATCTCATCGAGAACGTTTATTGCCTGGAAGACTCCAGGGACCATAGCAATGATCTCAGCATGCAAAGTCATCACCTGGAAGGCTCCATAGATCATGGTAATGATCTCATCATGCACAGTCATTGCCTGGAAAGCACGAAGGAACTTCGCAATGATCTCAGCTTGCACAATCATCGCTTAGAAGGCACCCGGCAACATGGCAATGATCTCAGCGTGCACACTCATCGAAAAAAAACAGGGAGAATGGTAATGATCTCACCGTGCAGTTATTGCTAGATACGCTCCAGGGACCATTGCAATGATTTTATCGAGCACTGTCACCCCTCTGGAAGGCACTAGGGACCATTTCAATGATCTCAAATTGCGCATTAATTGCATGGAATGCACCAAGGACCATGAAAGTGATCTCAGCGTGCAACATTTATCGTTTGGAAGGCCACAGGGACTATGGTAATATTCTTGGAGTACACAGTCATCGTCTGGAAGCATCCAGGGACCGTGGTTTTGATCTTAACGTGCACAATCATCGCCTGAAAGGTAACAGGGAACATGGCAATGAACTGTGCGTGGACAGTTATCGCCTGGAAGGCTCCAGGAACCATGGCAATGATCTCATCATGCCCAGTCATCACCTGGATAGGTCCCGGGACCATTAAAATGTTGTTAGCGTGCACACTTATCATCTGCAAGGCACAATGGATCATCCTAATGATTTTAGTTTGCACAGTCATTGACTGGAAGGCGCCACGGACCATTACAGTGATTTTAGCGTGCGCAGTCATCGCCTGAAAGTCTCCAGAAACCATGGTAATGATGTTAGCGTGCACAGCCATCGACTGCAAGGCACCAAGGACCATTGCAATGATCATACCTGGATGCCACCAAGGACCATGACAAATATCTTGACACCAGTCCAGCAACCTCCTGGTTGCTGGACTGATCAACCAGGCTGTTAGACGCGGCTGCTCGCAGCCTGACGTATGAGTCACAGCCTGGTTGATCAGGTATCCTTTGGAGGTGCTTATCCAGTTCTCTCTTGAACACTGTGAGGGGTCGGCCAGTTATGCCCCTTATGTGTAGTGGAAGCGTGTTGAACAGTCTCGGGCCTCTGATGTTGATAGAGTTCTCTCTCAGAGTACCTGTTGCACCTCTGCTCTTCAACGGGGGTATTCTGCACATCCTGCCATGTCTTCTGGTCTCATGTGATGTTATTTCTGTGTGCAGGTTTGGGACCAACCCCTCAATTATTTTCCACGTGTAAATTATTATGTATCTCTCCCGCCTGCGCTCAAGGGAGTACAGATTTAGGCTCTTTAGTCGGTCCCAGTAATTTAGATGTTTTACTGAGTGGATTCTAGCAGTAAAGGATCTCTGCACGCTCTCTAGATCAGCAATTTCTCCAGCTTTGAAAGGGGCTGTCATTGTGCAGCAGTACTCTACTCTAGAGAGCACAAGCGTTTTGAAAAGTATCATCATCGGTATAGCATCTCTAGTGTGAAAAGTTCTTGTTATCCAACCTGTCATTTTTCTTGCAGTTGTGACGGCTACTTTATTGTGTTCTTTAAAGGTAAGGTCTTCCGACATGATTATACCCAGATCCTTTATATATGTATATATATATATATATATATATATATATATATATATATACATATATATATGTATATATATATATGTCGTACCTAGTAGCCAGAACTCACTTCTCAGCCTACTATTCAAGGCCCGATTTGCCTAATAAGCCAAGTTTTCCTGAATTAATATATTTACTATATTTTTTTTCTTATGAAATGATAAAGCAACCCTTTTCTCTATGTATGAGGTCAATTTTATGTTAATGGAGTTAAAATTAACGTAGATATATGACCGAACCTAACCAACCCTACCTAACCTAACCTATATTTATAGGTAAGGTTAGGTTAGGTAGCCAAAAAAAGCTAGGTTAGGTTAGGTTAGGTAGGTTAGGTAGACGAAAAAACATTAATTCATGAAAACTTGGCTTATTAGGCAAATCGGGCCTTGAATAGTAGGCTGAGAAGTGCGTTCTGGCTATTAGGTACGACATATATATATATATATATATATATATATATATATATATATATATATATATATATATATATATATATATATATATATATATATACATATATATATATATATATATATATATATATGCAATTGACGATCACAAAACACTGATCATTTTATGCGGAAAATCCACAGAGAAATATGAAATGAGGTGAACGTTTCGGCTTTGTTAAAGCCTTTGTCAACACCAGACTGACTAAGGAGAAGGGAGAAGGGGGGAAGATATATAGTCCGACATATATATATATATATATATATATATATATATATATATATATATATATATATATATATAAAAGAGTACCACCTCTAGCTGGAAGAAGGGGGACCCATAGCCTCGGAGGAAACCACGCATAACGCATATATATATATATATATATATATATATATATATATATATATATATATATATATATATATATATATATATATATATATATATATATATATATATATATATATATATATATATATATATATATATATATATATATATATATATATATATATATATATATATATATATATATATATATATATATATATATATATATATATATATATATATATATATATATATATATATATATATATATATATGTATATATATATATATATATATATATATATATATATATATATATATATATATATATATATATATATATATATATATATATATATATATATATATATATATATATATATATATATATATATATATATGTCGTACCTAATAGCCAGAACGCACTTCTCAGCCTACTATTCAAGGCCCGATTTGCCTAATAAGCCAAGTTTTCATGAATTAATGTTTTTTCGTCTACCTAACCTACCTAACCTAACCTAACCTAGCTTTTTTTGGCTACCTAACCTAACCTTACCTATAAATATAGGTTAGGTTAGGTTAGGTAGGGTTGGTTAGGTTCGGTCATATATCTACGTTAATTTTAACTCCAATAAAAAAAAATTGACCTCATACATAGAGAAAAGGGTAGCTTTATCATTTCATAAGAAAAAAAATATAGTAAATATATTAATTCAGGAAAACTTGGCTTATTAGGCAAATCGGGCCTTGAATAGTAGGCTGAGAAGTGAGTTCTGGCTACTAGGTACGACATATATATATATATATATATATAAATATATATATATATATATATATATATATATATATATATATATATATATATATATATATATATATATATATATATATATATATATATATATATATATATATATATATATATATATATATATGTCGTACCTAGTAGCCAGAACGCACTTTTCAGCCAACTATGCAAGGCCCAATTTGCCTAATAAGCCAAGTTTTAATGAATTAATTGTTTTTCGACTACCTAACCTACCTAACCTAACCTAACCTAACGTTTTCGGCTACCTAACCTAACCTAACCTATAAAGATAGGTTAGGTTAGGTTAGGTAGGGTTGGTTAGGTTCGGTCATATATCTACGTTAATTTTAACTCCAATAAAAAAAAATTGACTTCATACATAATGAAATGGGTAGCTTTATCATTTCATAAGAAAAAAATTAGAGAAAATATATTTATTCAGGAAAACTTGGCTTATTAGGCAAATCGGGCCTTGCATAATAGGCTGACAAGTGCATTCTGGCTACTAGGTACGACATATATATATATATATATATATATATATATATATATATATATATATATATATATATATATATATATATATATATATATATATATATATATATATATATATATATATATATATATATATATATATATATATATATATATATATATATATATATATATATATATATATATATATATATATATATATATATATATATATATATATATATATATATATATATATATATATATATATATATATATATATATATATATATATATATATATATATATATATATATATATATATATATATATATATATATATATATATATATATATATATATATATATATATATATATATATATATATATATATATATATATATATATATATATATATATATATATATATATATATATATATATATATATATATATATATATATATATATATATATATATATATATATATATATATATATATATATATATATATATATATATATATATATATATATATATATATGCGTTATGCGTGGTTTCCTCCGAGGCTATGGGTCCCCCTTCTTCCAGCTAGAGGTGGTACTCTTTTATATATATATATATATATATATATATATATGTCGGACTATATATCTTCCCCCCTTCTCCCTTCTCCTTAGTCAGTCTGGTGTTGACAAATATATATATATATATATATATATATATATATATATATATATATATATATATATATATATATATATATATATATATATATATATAAATATATATATATATATATATATATATATATATATATATATATAAATATTTATATATATATATATATATATATATATATATATATATATATATATATATATATATATATATATATATATATATATATATATATATATATATATATATATATATATATATATATATATATATATCAGTTCTCCGAAATTCATTTTTTTTAGTCTGACGCGACGCTTGAACGCGTGTCATAACAACTTATTGCATTTTCAAAGACTTCAGTTAACACACACACAAGTGTAACCTAAAAACACTAAACAGAGTTTTACTTATGCTAACACTAAACAGCTTATCCGTCTTATATACTCGCACTTGGGTGAGGTCATATGTTGCAACAGTTTTGGATGAGGTGAACAAACTTTTGACAAGCACAAGACAGAACACGGAACAATGGGTATTAATTGGATATATAAGAGCATAAGAATGGGAGTAACTGCAAAGGGCCTATTTGGCCCATACTTCTTCTTGATGCTTCTATATTGTTACGGAGTCTTGAAGTGGGAAGAATATAGTTGTGCATTAATTAGCTGTTGATTGCTGGTGTTTACTTTTTGATGTGTAGTGCCTCGCAGATGTCGAGCCGCCTGCTATCGCTGTATCTATCGATGATTTCTGTGTTCTTTGTTAATACTTCTCTGGTGATTGTCTGGTTGTGGGAAGAGATTATATGTTCCTTTATGGAGCCCTGTTGCTTATGCATTGTTAATCGCCTGGAAAGAGATGTTGTTGTCTTGCCTATATTCTGAGTTCTTTGGGGCTTACAGTCCCCAAGTGGGCATTTGAAGGCATAGACGTCGTTGGTCTCCTTTAAGGCGATCTTCTTTGTGTCTGGAGAGTTTTTCATTAGTAGGTTGGCCGTTTTTTTGGTTTTATAGTAAATCTTCAATTGTATCTTCTGATTTTTGTCTGTAGGGATAACGTTCCTATTAACTATATCCTTCAGGACCCTTTCCTCGTTTTATGAGGTGTCGAAAAAAAGTTCCTGTAAAATAGTCTATTAGGGAGTACAGGTGTTGTGTTAGTTGACTCTTCAGAGGTTACATGGCGTTTCACCTTTCCTTTTATGATGTCTTCAACGAAACCATTGGAGAAGCCGTTGTTAACTAGGACCTGACTTACCCTACAGAGTTCTTCATCGACTTGCTTCCATCCTGAACTGTGGCTGAGTGCACGGTCGACGTAAGCATTGACAACACTCTTATTGTACCTGTCTGTGCAGTCACTCTTGGCATTGAGGCACATTCCTATGTTTGTTCCTTTAGTGTAGACTGCAGTGTGGAAACCTCCGCTCCTTTCCATGACTGTTACATCTAAAAGGGCAGCTTCCCATCTTTCTCCATCTCGTAAGTGAAACTCAACATAGAATTCCGCTCGAATGCCTCTTTCAGCTCCTGCAGACGTCTGACATCAGGTACCTGTGTAAGAATGTCGTTAACATACCTGCAGTATATGGCAGGTTTCAAGTTCATGTCAACTAAGACCTTCTGTTCGATGGTACCCATGTAGAAGTTCGCAAACAGGACACCTAGGGGAGAACCCATGGCGACCCCATCTACTTGCTTATACGTGTGCCCATCAGGGCTCAAGAAGGGTGCCCTCTTTAGTACAAGCTTGGAGTAGTTTCCATAGAATGTTTTCTGGTAGGTCAAGAGGAGTACAAGCCGGATAATGATACACTCTGTCCGCTATCATCCCGATTGTTTCATCCATAGGTACGTTGGTAAACAGTGATTCTACGTCCAACGAGGCTCTTATCCCTGTGGCCCGTGTTCCCCGCAGTAAGTCAACAAATTCCTTTGGAGACTTCAGGCTAAAAGCACAAGGTACATAAGGAGTCAAGCCGTTGAGTCTCTTCGCCAGTCTGTACGTGGGTGTGGGTATCTGACTGATGATTGGCCGAAGTGGGTTTCCAGGCTTGTGTGTTTCGACATTTCCATATGAATACCCAGGTTTGTATTCCTCAATATTCTTTAGCAGGTGGAGTCCGGATTTCTTGGCGTTCACAGTTTCGATCAATTTGTTTACCTTTGTTTTCATTTCGGTTGTAGTGTCCTTCGTTACCCTTTGGAATTTAGTTTGGTCAAAGAGTATGAGGTTCATTTTCGCCAGATATTGTTTTTTTTTTTAAGAATTATGAATATTGGCGGCTTGTCACCTCTCCTGACGACTATCTCCTTGTTCTCACGAAGGCTCCCTGGTCGACCACTGACACTACCAGACTACCCTGTCCTCCTCCCTGGTCGACTACCTCTCAGCACTACCAGCTAGGTGAGGGGCCACTCGTAATACCAGCATCATAAAGAAGTCACCGCGGCTCTAGACTTGGGTCGGCCTGACTTATGAGGGATTAAACTGGCGCAGGTTGTGAGAGACGCCGTGCACCAGTCCCTGTTGCTATACACGCACCGTGCATCAGTTCTTGTTGCTATATACCCACTTTGCACCAGTCCCTGTTGCTATACACCCACCGTGCACCTGTCCCTGTTGCTATACACCCACCGTGCACCAGTCCCTGTTGCTATATACCCACCGTGCACCAGACCCTGTTGCTATACACCCACCGTGCACCAGTCCCTGTTGCTATACACCCAACGTGCACCAGCCCCTGTTGCTATACACCCACCATGCACCAATTACTGTTGCTATGCACCCACCGTGCACCAGTTACTGTTTCTATACACCCATCGTGCACCAGTTACTGTTGTTATACACCCACCGTGCACCAGTTATTGTTGCTATACACCTACCGAGCACCAGTTACTGTTGCTATACACACACCGTGCACCAGTTACTGTTGTTATACACACACCGTGCACCACTTACTGTTGCTATACACACACCGTGCACCAGTTACTGTTGCTATACACACACCGTGCAGCAGTTACTGTTGTTATACACCCACCGAGCACCAGTTACTGTTGCTATACACCTACCGAGCACCAGTTACTGTTGCTATACACCTACCGAGCACCAGTTACTGTTGCTATACACCGACCGTGCACCAGTTACTGTTGCTATATACCCACCGAGCACCAGTTACTGTTGCTATACATCTACCGAGCACCAGTTACTGTTGCTATACACCTACCGTGCACCAGTTACTGTTGCTATACACACACCGTGCACCAGTCACTGTTGCTATACACACACCGTGCACCAGTTACTGTTGCTATACACCTACCGTGCACCAGTTACTGTTGCTATACACCTACCAAGCACCAGTTACTGTTCCTATACACCCACCGTGCACCAGTTACTGTTGCTATACACCCACCGTGCACCAGTTACTGTTGCTATACACCTACCGTGCACCAGTTACTGTTGCTATACACACACCGTGCACCAGTCACTGTTGCTATACACACACCGTGCACCAGTTACTGTTGCTATACACCTACCGTGCACCAGTTACTGTTGCTATACACATACCAAGCACCAGTTACTGTTGCTATACACCCACCGTGCACCAGTTACTGTTGCTATACACCCACCGTACACCAGTTATTGTTGCTATACACCTACCGAGCACCAGTTACTGTTGCTATACACACACCGTGCACCAGTTACTGTTGCTATACACACACCGTGCAGCAATTACTGTTGCTATACACCCACCGAGCACCAGTTACTGTTGCTATACACCTACCGAGCACCAGTTACTGTTGCTATACACCTACCGAGCACCAGTTACTGTTGCTATACACCTACCGTGCACCAGTTACTGTTGCTATACACCCACTGAGCACCAGTTACTGTTGCTATACATCTACCGAGCACCAGTTACTGTTGTTATACACCTACCGTGCACCAGTTACTGTTGCTATACACACACCGTGCACCAGTTACTGTTGCTATACACACACCGTGCACCAGTTACTGTTGCTATACACACACCGTGCACCAGTTACTGTTGCTATACACCTACCGTGCACCAGTTACTGTTGCTATACACCTACCAAGCACCAGTTACTGTTCCTATACACCCACCGTGCACCAGTTACTGTTGCTATACACCCACCGTGCACCAGTTACTGTTGCTATACACCTACCGTGCACCAGTTACTGTTGCTATACACCTACCGTGCACCAGTTACTGTTGCTATACACCTATCGAGCATTAGTTACTGTTGCGATAAACCTACCGAGCACCAGTTACTGTTGCTATACACCCACCGTGCACCAGTTACTGTTGCTATACACCCACCGTGCACCAGTTACTGTTGATATACACCTACCGTGCACCAGTTACTGTTGCTATACACCTACCGTGCACCATTTACTGTTGCTATACACCTACCGAGCACCAGTTACTGTTGCTATACACCTACTGAGCACCAGTTACTGTTGCTATACACCTACCAAGCACCAGTTACTGTTGCTATACACCTACCGAGCACCAGTTACTGTTTCTATACACCTACCGAGTACCAGTTACTGTTGCTATGCAACCTACCGAGCACCAGTTACTGTTGCTATACACCTACCGAGCACCAGTTACTGTTGCTATGCAACCTACTGTGCATCAGTTACTGTTGCTATACACCCACCAAGCACCAGTTACTGTTGCTATATACCTACCGTGCACCAGTTACTGCTGCTATACACCCACCGAGCACCAGTTACTGTTGCTATACACCCACCGAGCACCAGTTACTGTTGCTATACACCTACCGTGCACCAGTTACTGTTGCTATACACCTACCGAGCACCAGTTACTGTTGCTATGCAACCTACCGAGCACCAGTTACTGTTGCTATACACCTACCGAGCACCAGTTACTGTTGCTATACACCTACCGAGCACCAGTTACTGTTGCTATGCAACCTACCGAGCACCAGTTACTGTTGCTATGCAACCTACCGAGCACCAGTTACTGTTGCTATACACCCACCGAGCACCAGTTACTGTTGCTATACACCTACCGTGCAATAGTTACTGTTGCTATACACCTACCAAGCACCAGTTACTGTTGCTATACACCCACCGTGCACCAGTTACTGTTGCTATACACCCACCGTGCACCAGTTACTGTTGCTATACACCTACCGTGCACCAGTTACTGTTGCTATACACCTACCGTGCACCAGTTACTGTTGCTATACACCTATCGAGCATTAGTTACTGTTGCGATAAACCTACCGAGCACCAGTTACTGTTGCTATACACCCACCGTGCACCAGTTACTGTTGCTATACACCCACCGTGCACCAGTTACTGTTGCTATACACCTACCGTGCACCAGTTACTGTTGCTATACACCTACCGTGCACCATTTACTGTTGCTATACACCTACCGAGCACCAGTTACTGTTGCTATACACCTACTGAGCACCAGTTACTGTTGCTATACACCTACCGAGCACCAGTTACTGTTGCTATACACCTACCGAGCACCAGTTACTGTTTCTATACACCTACCGAGTACCAGTTACTGTTGCTATGCAACCTACCGAGCACCAGTTACTGTTGCTATACACCTACCGAGCACCAGTTACTGTTGCTATGCAACCTACTGTGCATCAGTTACTGTTGCTATACACCCACCAAGCACCAGTTACTGTTGCTATATACCTACCGTGCACCAGTTACTGCTGCTATACACCCACCGAGCACCAGTTACTGTTGCTATACACCCACCGAGCACCAGTTACTGTTGCTATACACCTACCGTGCACCAGTTACTGTTGCTATACACCTACCGAGCACCAGTTACTGTTGCTATGCAACCTACCGAGCACCAGTTACTGTTGCTATACACCTACCGAGCACCAGTTACTGTTGCTATACACCTACCGAGCACCAGTTACTGTTGCTATGCAACCTACCGAGCACCAGTTACTGTTGCTATGCAACCTACCGAGCACCAGTTACTGTTGCTATACACCCACCGAGCACCAGTTACTGTTGCTATACACCTACCGTGCACCAGTTACTGTTGCTATACACCTACCGAGCACCAGTTACTGTTGCTATGCAACCTACCGAGCACCAGATAGTGTTGCTATGCATCCTACCGAGCACCAGTTACTGTTGCTATGCAACCTATCGAGCACCAGTTACTGTTGCTATACACCTACTGAGCACCAGTTACTGTTGCTATGCAACCTACCGAGCACCAGTTACTGTTGCTATACACCTACCGAGCACCAGTTACTGTTGCTATACACCCACCGTGCACCAGTTACTGTTGCTATACACCTACCGAGCACCAGTTACTGTTGCTATACACCCACCGCGCATTAGTTACTGTTGCTATACACCTACCGAGCACCAGTTACTGTTGCTATACACCCACCGTGCACCAGTTACTGTTGCTATACACCTACCGAGCACCAGTTACTGTTGCTATGCACCCACCGTGCACCAGTTACTGTTGCTATACACCTACCGAGCACCAGTTACTGTTGCTATACACCCACCGTGCACCAGTTACTGTTGCTATACACCTACCGAGCACCAGTTACTGTTGCTATACACCCACCGTGCACCAGTTACTGTTGCTATACACCTACCGAGCACCAGTTACTGTTGCTATACACCCACGGTGCACCAGTTACTGTTGCTATACACCTACTGAGCACCAGTTACTGTTGCTATACACACACCGTGCACCAGTTACTGTTGCTATACACCACAGTGCACCAGTTACTGTTGCTATACACCCACCGTGCACCAGTTACTGTTGCTATACACCCACCGTGCACCAGTTACTGTTGCTATACACCCACCGTGCACCAGTTACTGTTGCTATACACCCACCGTGCACCAGTTACTGTTGCTATACACCCACCGTGCACCAGTTACTGTTGCTATACACCCACCGTGCACCAGGTACTGTTGCTATACACTCACCGTGCACCAGTTACTGTTGCTATACACCCACCGTGCACCAGTTACTGTTGCTATACACCTACCGAGCACCAGTTACTGTTGCTATACACCCACCGTGCATCAGGTCCTCATCAATGGTCTGTTCCTCGTCCTGTCAGGTGGAGTCAGGTCGTGACATGTTTTTATCACATTTTACGTAATGTCTTTGAAAATGTTATTTTAAGCACCACATTTCCATTTAATCCGAGATCTTATCTTCAGACGAACACCCGTAGTATACCAGCATTACTGGGAGACTGATAAGTATGCCAGCATTACTGGGAGACTGATGAGTATGCCAGCATTACTGGGAGACTGATGAGTATGCCAGCATTACTGGGAGACTGATGAGTATGCCAGGATCACAGGGAGACTGATGAGTATGCCAGTATTACTGGGAGACTGATGAGTATGCCAGCATTACTGGGAGACTGATGAGTATGCCAGCATCACAGGGAGACTGATGAGTATGCCAGCATTACAGGGAGACTGATGAGTATGCCAGCATCACGGGGAGACTGATGAGTATGCCAGCATCACGGGGAGACTGATGAGTATGCCAGCATTACAGGGAGACTGATGAGTATGCCAGCATCACAGGGCGACTGATGACTATGCCAGCATCACAGGGAGACTGATGAGTATGCCAGCATCACAGGGAGACTGATGAGTATGCCAGCATTACAGGGAGACTGATGAGTATGCCAGCATCACGGGGAGACTGATGAGTATGCCAGCATCACGGGGAGACTGATGAGTAGGCCAGCATCACAGGGAGACTGATGAGTATGCCAGCATCACAGGGAGACTGATGAGTATGCCAGCATTACTGGGAGACTGATGAGTATGCCAGCATCACGGGGAGACTGATGAGTATGCCAGCATTACTGGGAGACTGATGAGTATGCCAGCATTACTGGGAGACTGATGAGTATGCCAGCATTACTGGGAGACTGATGAGTATACCAGCATCACGGGGAGACTGATGAGTATACCAGCATTAAAGGGAGACTGATGAGTATGCCAGCATCACGGGGAGACTGATGAGTATGCCAGCATCACAGGGAGACTGATGAGTATGCCAGCATCACAGGGAGACTGATGAGTATACCAGCATCACGGGGAGACTGATGAGAATACCAGCATTAAAGGGAGACTGATGAGTATGCCAGCATCACAGGGAGACTGATGAGTATACCAGCATCACGGGGAGACTGATGAGTATACCAGCATCACAGGGAGACTGATGAGTATACCAGCATCACGGGGAGACTGATGAGTATACCAGCATCACAGGGAGACTGATGAGTATGCCAGCATCACAGGGAGACTGATGAGTATACCAGCATCACGGGGAGACTGATGAGTATACAAGCAACACAGGGAGACTGATGAGTATACCAGCATCACGGGGAGACTGATGAGTATACCAGCAACACAGGGAGACTGATGAGTATACCAGCATCACGGGAAGACTGATGAGTATACCAGCATCACGGGGAGACTGATGAGTATACCAGCATCACGGGGAGACTGATGAGTATACCAGCATCACAGGGAGACTGATGAGTATACCAGCATCACGGGGAGACTGATAAGTATACCAGCAACACAGGGAGACTGATGAGTATACCAGCATCACGGGGAGACTGATGAGTATACCAGCAACACGGGGAGACTGATGAGTGTGCCAGCATCACGGGGAGACTGATGAGTATACCAGCAACACAGGGAGACTGATGAGTATACCAGCATCACGGGGAGACTGATGAGTGTGCCAGCAACACGGGGAGACTGATGAGTATACCAGCATCACGGGGAGACTGATGAGTATGCCAGCATCACAGGGAGACTGATGAGTATACCAGCATCACGGGGAGACTGATGAGTATGCCAGCATCACAGGGAGACTGATGAGTATGCCAGCATCACGGGGAGACTGATGAGTATGCCAGCATCACGGGGAGACTGATGAGTGTGACAGCATCACGGGGAGACTGATGAGTATACCAGCATCACGGGGAGACTGATGAGTATACCAGCAACACAGGGAGACTGATGAATATACCAGCATCACGGGGAGACTGATGAGTATACCAGCAACACAGGGAGACTGATGAGTATACCAGCATCACGGGGAGACTCATGAGTGTGCCAGCATCACTGGGAGACTGATGAGTATACCAGCATCACAGGGAGACTGATGAGTATGCCAGCATCACAGGGAGACTGATGAGTATACCAGCATCACGGGGAGACTGATGAGTGTGCCAGCATCACGGGGAGACTGATGATTATACCAGCAACACGGGGAGACTGATGAGTATACCAGCAACACAGGGAGACTGATGAGTATGTCAGCATCACGGGGAGACTGATGAGTATACCAGCATCACGGGGAGACTGGTGAGTGTGCCAGCATCACGGGGAGACTGATGAGTATAACAGCATCACGGGGAGACTGATGAGTATACCAGCATCACGGGGAGACTGATGAATGTGCCAGCTTCACGGGGAGACTGATGAGTATACCAGCATCACGGGGAGACTGATGAGTATACCAGCATCACGGGGAGACTGATGAGTGTGCCAGCATCACGGGGAGACTGATGAGTATACCAGCATCACAGGGAGACTGATGAGTATACCAGCAACACAGGGAGACTGATGAGTATACCAGCATCACGGGGAGACTGATGAGTGTGCCAGCAACACGGGGAGACTGATGAGTATACCAGCATCACGGGGAGACTGATGAGTATACCAGCAACACAGAGAGACTGATGAGAATACCAGCATCACGGGGAGACTGATGAGTGTGCCAGCAACACGGGGAGACTGATGAGTATACCAGCATCACGGGGAGACTGATGAGTATGCCAGCATCACAGGGAGACTGATGAGTATACCAGCATCACAGCGAGACTGATGAGTATGCCAGCATCACGGGGAGACTGATGAGTATGCCAGCATCACGGGGAGACTGATGAGTGTGCCAGCATCACGGGGAGACTGATGAGTATACCAGCATCACGGGGAGACTGATGAGTATACCAGCAACACCGGGAGACTGATGAGTATACCAGCATCACGGGGAGACTGATGAGTATACCAGCAACACAGGGAGACTGATGAGTATACCAGCATCACGGGGAGACTCATGAGTGTGCCAGCATCACTGGGAGACTGATGAGTATACCAGCATCACAGGGAGACTGATGAGTATGCCAGCATCACGGGGAGACTGATGAGTATACCAGCATCACGGGGAGACTGATGAGTGTGCCAGCATCACGGGGAGACTGATGATTATACCAGCATCACGGGGAGACTGATGAGTATACCAGCAACACAGGGAGACTGATGAGTATGTCAGCATCACGGGGAGACTGATGAGTATACCAGCATCACGGGGAGACTGATGAGTGTGCCAGCTTCACGGGGAGACTGATGAGTATACCAGCATCACGGGGAGACTGATGAGTATAACAGCATCACGGGGAGACTGATGAGTATACCAGCATCACGGGGAGACTGATGAGTGTGCCAGCTTCACGGGGAGACTGATGAGTATACCAGCATCACGGGGAGACTGATGAGTATACCAGCATCACGGGGAGACTGATGAGTGTGCCAGCATCACGGGGAGACTGATGAGTATACCAGCTTCACAGGGAGACTGATGAGTATACCAGCAACACAGGGAGACTGATGAGTATACCAGCATCACGGGGAGACTGATGAGTGTGCCAGCAACACGGGGAGACTGATGAGTATGCCAGCATCACGGGGAGACTGATGAGTATACCAGCAACACAGAGAGACTGATGAGAATACCAGCATCACGGGGAGACTGATGAGTGTGCCAGCAACACGGGGAGACTGATGAGTATACCAGCATCACGGGGAGACTGATGAGTATACCAGCATCACAGGGAGACTGATGAGTATACCAGCATCACGGGGAGACTGATGAGTGTGCCAGCAACACGGGGAGACTGATGAGTATACCAGCATCACGGGGAGACTGATGAGTATGCCAGCATCACAGGGAGACTGATGAGTATACCAGCATCACAGCGAGACTGATGAGTATGCCAGCATCACGGGGAGACTGATGAGTATGCCAGCATCACGGGGAGACTGATGAGTGTGCCAGCATCACGGGGAGACTGATGAGTATACCAGCATCACGGGGAGACTGATGAGTATACCAGCAACACCGGGAGACTGATGAGTATACCAGCATCACGGGGAGACTGATGAGTATACCAGCAACACAGGGAGACTGATGAGTATACCAGCATCACGGGGAGACTCATGAGTGTGCCAGCATCACTGGGAGACTGATGAGTATACCAGCATCACAGGGAGACTGATAAGTATGCCAGCATCACGGGGAGACTGATGAGTATACCAGCATCACGGGGAGACTGATGAGTGTGCCAGCATCACGGGGAGACTGATGAGTATACCAGCATCACGGGGAGACTGATAAGTATACCAGCATTAAAGGGAGACTGATGAGTATACCAGCATTAAAGGGAGACTGATGAGTATACCAGCATTAAAGGGAGACTGATGAGTATACCAGCATTAAAGGGAGACTGATGAGTATACCAGCATTAAAGGGAGACTGATGAGTATGCCAGCATCACAGGGAGACTGATGAGTATGCCAGCATCACGGGGAGACTGATGAGTATACCAGCATTAAAGGGAGACTGATGAGTATACCAGCATTAAAGGGAGACTGATGAGTATACCAGTATTAAAGGGAGACTGATGAGTATGCCAGCATCACAGGGAGACTGATGAGTATGCCAGCATCACAGGGAGACTGATGAGTATACCAGCATCACGGGGAGACTGATGAGTATACCAGCATCACGGGGAGACTGATGAGTGTGCCAGCATCACGGGGAGACTGATGAGTATAACAGCATCACGGGGAGACTGATGAGTATACCAGCATCACGGGGAGACTGATGAGTGTGCCAGCTTCACGGGGAGACTGATGAGTATACCAGCATCACGGGGAGACTGATGAGTATACCAGCATCACGGGGAGACTGATGAGTGTGCCAGCATCACGGGGAGACTGATGAGTATACCAGTATCACAGGGAGACTGATGAGTATACCAGCAACACAGGGAGACTGATGAGTATACCAGCATCACGGGGAGACTGATGAGTGTGCCAGCAACACGGGGAGACTGATGAGTATACCAGCATCACGGGGAGACTGATGAGTATACCAGCAACATAGAGAGACTGATGAGAATACCAGCATCACGGGGAGACTGATGAGTGTGCCAGCAACACGGGGAGACTGATGAGTATACCAGCATCACGGGGAGACTGATGAGTATACCAGCATCACAGGGAGACTGATGAGTATACCAGCATCACGGGGAGACTGATGAGTGTGCCAGCATCACGGGGAGACTGATGAGTATACCAGCATCACGGGGAGACTGATAAGTATACCAGCATTAAAGGGAGACTGATGAGTATACCAGCATTAAAGGGAGACTGATGAGTATACCAGCATTAAAGGGAAACTGATGAGTATACCAGCATTAAAGGGAGACTGATGAGTATACCAGCATTAAAGGGAGACTGATGAGTATGCCAGCATCACAGGGAGACTGATGAGTATGCCAGCATCACAGAGAGACTGATGAGTATACCAGCATTAAAGGGAGACTGATGAGTATACCAGCATTAAAGGGAGACTGATGAGTATACCAGTATTAAAAGGAGACTGATGAGTATGCCAGCATCACAGGGAGACTGATGAGTATGCCAGCATCACAGGGAGATTGATGAGTATACCAGCATCACGGGGAGACTGATGAGTATACCAGCATCACGGGGAGACTGATGAGTATACCAGCATCACGGGGAGACTGATGAGTATGCCAGCATTAAAGGGAGACTGATGAGTATGCCAGCATCACAGGGAGACTGATGAGTATACCAGCATCACGGGGAGACTGATGAGTGTGCCAGCCTCACGGGGAGACTGATGAGTATACCAGCATCACGGGGAGACTGATGAGTATACCAGCAACACAGGGAGACTGATGAGTATACCAGCATCAAGGGGAGACTGATGAGTGTTCCAGCAACACGGGGAGACTGATGAGTATACCAGCATCACGGGGAGACTGATGAGTATACCAGCAACACAGGGGGACTGATGAGTATACCAGCATCACGGGGAGACTGATGAGTGTGCCAGCAACACGGGGAGACTGATGAGTATACCAGCATCACGGGGAGACTGATGAGTATGCCAGCATCACAGGGAGACTGATGAGTATGCCAGCATCACGGGGAGACTGATGAGTATACCAGCATCACGGGGAGACTGATGAGTGTGTCAGCATCACGGGGAGACTGATGAGTATACCAGCATCATGGGGAGACTGATGAGTATACCAGCAACACAGGGAGACTGATGAGTATACCAGCATCACGGGGAGACTGATGAGTGTGCCAGCAACACGGGGAGACTGATGAGTATACCAGCATCACGGGGAGACTGATGAGTATACCAGCAACACAGAGAGATTGATGAGAATACCAGCATCACGGGGAGACTGATGAGTGTGCCAGCAACACGGGGAGACTGATGAGTATACCAGTATCACGGGGAGACTGATGAGTGTGCCAGCATCACGGGGAGACTGATGATTATACCAGCATCACGGGGAGACTGATGAGTATACCAGCAACACAGGGAGACTGATGAGTATGTCAGCATCACGGGGAGACTGATGAGTATACCAGCATCACGGGGAGACTGGTGAGTGTGCCAGCATCACGGGGAGACTGATGAGTATAACAGCATCACGGGGAGACTGATGAGTATACCAGCATCACGGGGAGACTGATGAGTGTGCCAGCTTAACGGGGAGACTGATGAGTATACCAGCATCACGGGGAGACTGATGAGTATACCAGCATCACGGGGAGACTGATGAGTGTGCCAGCATCACGGGGAGACTGATGAGTATACCAGCATCACAGGGAGACTGATGAGTATACCAGCAACACAGGGAGACTGATGAGTATACCAGCATCACGGGGAGACTGATGAGTGTGCCAGCAACACGGGGAGACTGATGAGTATACCAGCATCACATGGAGACTGATGAGTATACCAGCAACACAGAGAGACTGATGAGAATACCAGCATCACGGGGAGACTGATGAGTATACCAGCAACACATGGAGACTGATGAGTATACCAGCATCACGGGGAGACTGATGAGTGTGCCAGCAACACGGGGAGACTGATGAGTATACCAGCATCACGGGGAGACTGATGAGTATGCCAGCATCACAGGGAGACTGATGAGTATACCAGCATCACGGGGAGACTGATGAGTATGCCAGCATCACAGGGAGACTGATGAGTATGCCAGCATCACGGGGAGACTGATGAGTATGCCAGCATCACGGGGAGACTGATGAGTGTGCCAGCATCACGGGGAGACTGATGAGTATACCAGCATCACGGGGAGACTGATGAGTATACCAGCAACACAGGGAGACTGATGAGTATACCAGCATCACGGGGAGACTGATGAGTATACCAGCAACACAGGGAGACTGATGAGTATACCAGCATCACGGGGAGACTCATGAGTGTGCCAGCATCACTGGGAGACTGATGAGTATACCAGCATCACAGGGAGACAGATGAGTATGCCAGCATCACGGGGAGACTGATGAGTATACCAGCATCACGGGGAGACTGATGAGTGTGCCAGCATCACGGGGAGACTGATGATTATACCAGCATCACGGGGAGACTGATGAGCATACCAGCAACACAGGGAGACTGATGAGTATGTCAGCATCACGGGGAGACTGATGAGTATACCAGCATCACGGGGAGACTGATGAGTGTGCCAGCATCACGGGGAGACTGATGAGTATAACAGCATCACGGGGAGACTGATGAGTATACCAGCATCACGGGGAGACTGATGAGTGTGCCAGCTTCACGGGGAGACTGATGAGTATACCAGCATCACGGGGAGACTGATGAGTATACCAGCATCACGGGGAGACTGATGAGTGTGCCAGCATCACGGGGAGACTGATGAGTATACCAGCATCACAGGGAGACTGATGAGTATACCAGCAACACAGGGAGACTGATGAGTATACCAGCATCACGGGGAGATTGATGAGTGTGCCAGCAACACGGGGAGACTGATGAGTATACCAGCATCACGGGGAGACTGATGAGTATACCAGCAACACAGAGAGACTGATGAGAATACCAGCATTACGGGGAGACTGATGAGTGTGCCAGCAACACGGGGAGACTGATGAGTATACCAGCATCACGGGGAGACTGATGAGTATACCAGCAACACAGGGAGACTGATGAGTATACCAGTATCACGGGGAGACTGAGGAGTGTGCCAGCATCACGGGGAGACTGATGAGTATACCAGCATCACGGGGAGACTGATAAGTATACCAGCATTAAAGGGAGACTCATGAGTATACCAGCATTAAAGGGAGACTGATGAGTATACCAGCATTAAAGGGAGACTGATGTGTATACCAGCATTAAAGGGAGACTGGTGAGTATACCAGCATTAAAGGGAGACTGATGAGTATGCCAGCATCACAGGGAGACTGATGAGTATGCCAGCATCACAGAGAGACTGATGAGTATACCAGCATTAAAGGGAGACTGATGAGTATACCAGCATTAAAGGGAGACTGATGAGTATACCAGCATTAAAGGGAGACTGATGAGTATGCCAGCATCACAGGGAGACTGATGAGTATGCCAGCATCACAGGGAGACTGATGAGTATACCAGCATCACGGGGAGACTGATGAGTATACCAGCATCACGGGGAGACTGATGAGTATACCAGCATCACGGGGAGACTGATGAGTATGCCAGCATTAAAGGGAGACTGATGAGTATGCCAGCATCACAGGGAGACTGATGAGTATACCAGCATCACGGGGAGACTGATGAGTGTGCCAGCATCACGGGGAGACTGATGAGTATACCAGCATCACGGGGAGACTGATGAGTATACCAGCAACACAGGGAGACTGATGAGTATACCAGCATCACGGGGAGACTGATGAGTGTGCCAGCAACACGGGGAGACTGATGAGTATACCAGCATCACGGGGAGACTGATGAGTATACCAGCAACACAGGGAGACTGATGAGTATACCAGCATCACGGGGAGACTGATGAGTGTGCCAGCAACACGGGGAGACTGATGAGTATACCAGCATCACGGGGAGACTGATGAGTATGCCAGCATCACAGGGAGACTGATGAGTATGCCAGCATCACGGGGAGACTGATGAGTATGCCAGCATCACGGGGAGACTGATGAGTATACCAGCATCACGGGGAGACTGATGAGTGTGCCAGCATCACGGGGAGACTGATGAACCAGCATCACTGGGAGACTGATGAGTGTGCCAGCATCACGGGGAGACTGATGATTATACCAGCATCACGGGGAGACTGATGAGTATACCAGCAACACAGGGAGACTGATGAGTATGCCAGCATCATGGGGAGACTGATGAGTATACCAGCAACACAGGGAGACTGATGAGTATACCAGCATCACGGGGAGACTGATGCGTGTGCTAGCATCACGGGGAGACTGATGAGTATACCAGCATCCCAGGGAGACTGATGAGTATACCAGCATCACGGGAAGACTGATGAGTATACCAGCATTAATGGGAGACTGATGAGTATGCCAGCATCACAGGGAGACTGATGAGTATGCCAGCATCACAGGGAGACTGATGAGTATGCCAGCATCACAGAGAGACTGATGAGTATACCAGCATTAAAGGGAGACTGATGAGTATACCAGCATTAAAGGGAGACTGATGAGTATACCAGCATTAAAGGGAGACTGATGAGTATGCCAGCATCACAGGGAGACTGATGAGTATACCAGCATCACGGGGAGACTGATGATTATACCAGCATCACGGGGAGACTGATGAGTATACCAGCAACACAGGGAGACTGATGAGTATACCAGCATCACGGGGAGACTGGTGAGTGTGCCAGCATCACGGGGAGACTGATGAGTATAACAGCATCACGGGGAGACTGATGAGTATACCAGCATCACGGGGAGACTGATGAGTGTGCCAGCTTCCAGGGGAGACTGATGAGTATACCAGCATCACGGGGAGACTGATGAGTATACCAGCATCACGGGGAGACTGATGAGTATACCAGCAACACAGGGAGACTGATGAGTATACCAGCATCCCGGGGAGACTGATGAGTGTGCCAGCAACACGGGGAGACTGATGAGTATACCAGCATCACGGGGAGACTGATGAGTATACCAGCAACACAGGGAGACTGATGAGTATACCAGCATCACGGGGAGACTGATGAGTGTGCCAGCAACACGGGGAGACTGATGAGTATACCAGCATCACGGGGAGACTGATGAGTATACCAGCAACACAGGGAGACTGATGAGTATACCAGCATCACGGGGAGACTGATGAGTGTGCCAGCATCACGGGGAGACTGATGAGTATACCAGCATCACGGGGAGACTGATGAGTATACCAGCATTAAAGGGAGACTGATGAGTATACCAGCATTAAAGGGAGACTGATGAGTATACCAGCATTAAAGGGAGACTGATGAGTATACCAGCATTAAAGGGAGACTGATGAGTATACCAGCATTAAAGGGAGACTGATGAGTATACCAGCATTAAAGGGAGACTGATGAGTATGCCAGCATCACAGGGAGACTGATGAGTATGCCAGCATCACAGGGAGACTGATGAGTATACCAGCATTAAAGGGAGACTGATGAGTATACCAGCATTAAAGGGAGACTGATGAGTATACCAGCATTAAAGGGAGACTGATGAGTATGCCAGCATCACAGGGAGACTGATGAGTATGCCAGCATCACAGGGAGACTGATGAGTATACCAGCATTAAAGGGAGACTGATGAGTATGCCAGCATCACGGGGAGACTGATGAGTATACCAGCATCACGGGGAGACTGATGAGTATGCCAGCATTAAAGAGAGACTGATGAGTATGCCAGCATCACAGGGAGACTGATGAGTATACCAGCAACACAGGGAGACTGATGAGTATACCAGCATTAAAGGGAGACTGATGAGTATGCCAGCATCACAGGGAGACTGATGAGTATGCCAGCATCACAGGAAGACTGATGAGTATATCAGCATCACGGGGAGACTGATGAGTATTCCAGCATCACGGGGAGACTGATGAGTATGCCAGCATCACGGGGAGACTGATGAGTATGCCAGCATCACAGGGAGACTGATGAGTATACCAGCATCACGGGGAGACTGATGAGTATACCAGCATCACGGGGAGACTGATGAGTATGCCAGCATCACGGGGAGACTGATGAGTATGCCAGCATCACAGGGAGACTGATGAGTATGCCAGCATCACGGGGAGACTGATGAGTATGCCAGCATCACGGGGAGACTGATGAGTATGCCAGCATCACAGGGAGACTGATGAGTATGCCAGCATCACAGGGAGACTGATGAGTATGCCAGCATCACGGGGAGACTGATGAGTATGCCAGCATCACAGGGAGACTGATGAGTATGCCAGCATCACGGGGAGACTGATGAGTGTGCCAGCATCACGGGGAGACTGATGAGTATACCAGCAACACAGGGAGACTGATGAGTATACCAGCATCACGGGGAGACTGATGAGTATACCAGCATCACGGAGAGACTGATGAGTATACCAGCATTAAAGGGAGACTGATGAGTATACCAGCATTAAAGGGAGACTGATAAGTATACCAGCATTAAAGGGAGACTGATGAGTATGCCAGCATCACAGGGAAACTGATGACTATACCAGCATTAAAGGGAGACTGATGAGTATACCAGCATTAAAGGGAGACTGATGAGTATACCAGCATCACAGGGAGACTGATGAGTATACCAGCATCACAGGGAGACTGATGAGTGTGCCAGCAACACGGGGAGACTGATAAGTATTCCAGCATCACGGGGAGACTGATGAGTATACCAGCATCACGGGGAGACTGATGAGTATACCAGCATTAAAGGGAGACTGATGAGTATACCAGCATTAAAGGGAGACTGATGAGTATACCAGCATTAAAGGGAGACTGATGAGTATGCCAGGATCACAGGGAGACTGATGAGTATACCAGCATCACGGGGAGACTGATGAGTATACCAGCATCACGGGGAGACTGATGAGTATACCAGCATCACGGGGAGACTGATGAGTATACCAGCATCACGGGGAGACTGATGAGTATGTCAGCATCACGGGGAGACTGATGAGTATGCCAGCATCACAGGGAGACTGATGAGTATACCATCATTAAAGGGAGACTGATGAGTATACCAGCATCACGGGGAGACTGATGAGTATGCCAGCATCACAGGGAGACTGATGAGTATACCAGCATTAAAGGGAGACTGATGAGTATACCAGCATTAAAGGGAGACTGATGAGTATACCAGCATTAAAGGGAGACTGATGAGTATGCCAGCATCACGGGGAGACTGATGAGTATGCCAGCATCACAGGGAGACTGATGAGTATGCCAGCATCACGGGGAGACTGATGAGTATGCCAGCGTCACAGGGAGACTGATGAGTATGCCAGCATCACAGGGAGACTGATGAGTATGCCAGGATCACAGGGAGACTGATGAGTATGCCAGGATCACAGGGAGACTGATGAGTATGCCAGCATCACGGGGAGACTGATGAGTATGCCAGCCTTACTGAGAGACTGATGAGTATGCCAGCATCACGGGGAGACTGATGAGTATACCAGCATCACAGGGAGACTGATGAGTATGCCAGCATCACAGGGAGACTGATGAGTATGCCAGCATCACAGGGAGACTGATGAGTATGCCAGCATCACAGGGAGACTGATGAGTATGCCAGGATCACAGGGAGACTGATGAGTATGCCAGCCTTACTGGGAGACTGATGAGTATGCCAGCATCACGGGGAGACTGATGAGTATACCAGCATCACGGGGAGACTGATGAGTATGCCAGCATCACGGGGAGACAGATGAGTATGCCAGCATCACAGGGAGACTGATGAGTATACCAGCATCACGGGGAGACTGATGAGTATACCAGCATCACGGGGAGACTGATGAGTATGCCCGCATCACGGGGAGACTGATGAGTATGCCAGCATCACAGGGAGACTGATGAGTATGCCAGCATCACGGGGAGACTGATGAGTATGCCAGCATCACAGGGAGACTGATGAGTATGCCAGCATCACGGGGAGACTGATGAGTATGCCAGCATCACGGGGAGACTGATGAGTATGCCAGCATCACAGGGAGACTGATGAGTATGCCAGCATCACAGGGAGACTGATGAGTATGCCAGCATCACGGGGAGACTGATGAGTATGCCAGCATCACAGGGAGACTGATGAGTATGCCAGCATCACGGGGAGACTGATGAGTGTGCCAGCAACACGGGGAGACTGATGAGTATACCAGCAACACCGGGAGACTGATGAGTATACCAGCATCACGGGGAGACTGATTAGTATACCAGCATCACGGGGAGACTGATGAGTATACCAGCATTAAAGGGAGACTGATGAGTATACCAGCATTAAAGGGAGACTGATGAGTATACCAGCATTAAAGGGAGACTGATGAGTATGCCAGCATCATAGGGAGACTGATGAGTATACCAGCATTAAAGGGAGACTGATGAGTATACCAGCATTAAAGGGAGACTGATGAGTATACCAGCATCACAGGGAGACTGATGAGTATACCAGAACCACAGGGAGACTGATGAGTGTGCCAGCAACACGGGGAGACTGATGAGTATACCAGCATCACGGGGAGACTGATGAGTATACCAGCATCACGGGGAGACTGATGAGTATACCAGCATTAAAGGGAGACTGATGAGTATACCAGCATTAAAGGGAGACTGATGAGTATACCAGCATTAAAGGGAGACTGATGAGTATGCCAGCATCACAGGGAGACTGATGAGTATACCAGCATCACGGGGAGACTGATGAGTATACCAGCATCACGGGGAGACTGATGAGTATACCAGCAACACAGGGAGACTGATGAGTATACCAGCATCACGGGGAGACTGATGAGTGTGCCAGCAACACGGGGAGACTGATGAGTATACCAGCATCACGGGGAGACTGATGAGTATACCAGCAACACAGGGAGACTGATGAGTATACCAGCATCACGGGGAGACTGATGAGTGTGCCAGCATCACGGGGAGACTGATGAGTATACCAGCATCACGGGGAGACTGATGAGTATACCAGCATTAAAGGGAGACTGATGAGTATACCAGCATTAAAGGGAGACTGATGAGTATACCAGCATTAAAGGGAGACTGATGAGTATACCAGCATTAAAGGGAGACTGATGAGTATACCAGCATTAAAGGGAGACTGATGAGTATGCCAGCATCACAGGGAGACTGATGAGTATGCCAGCATCACAGGGAGACTGATGAGTATACCAGCATTAAAGGGAGACTGATGAGTATACCAGCATTAAAGGGAGACTGATGAGTATACCAGCATTAAAGGGAGACTGATGAGTATGCCAGCATCACAGGGAAACTGATGAGTATGCCAGCATCACAGGGAGACTGATGAGTATACCAGCATTAAAGGGAGACTGATGAGTATGCCAGCATCACGGGGAGACTGATGAGTATACCAGCATCACGGGGAGACTGATGAGTATGCCAGCATTAAAGGGAGACTGATGAGTATGCCAGCATCACAGGGAGACTGATGAGTATACCAGCAACACAGGGAGACTGATGAGTATACCAGCATTAAAGGGAGACTGATGAGTATGCAGCATCACAGGGAGACTGATGAGTATGCCAGCATCACAGGAAGACTGATGAGTATATCAGCATCACGGGGAGACTGATGAGTATTCCAGCATCACGGGGAGACTGATGAGTATGCCAGCATCACGGGGAGACTGATGAGTATGCCAGCATCACAGGGAGACTGATGAGTATACCAGCATCACGGGGAGACTGATGAGTATACCAGCATCACGGGGAGACTGATGAGTATGCCAGCATCACGGGGAGACTGATGAGTATGCCAGCATCACAGGGAGACTGATGAGTATGCCAGCATCACGGGGAGACTGATGAGTATGCCAGCATCACGGGGAGACTGATGAGTATGCCAGCATCACAGGGAGACTGATGAGTATGCCAGCATCACAGGGAGACTGATGAGTATGCCAGCATCACGGGGAGACTGATGAGTATGCCAGCATCACAGGGAGACTGATGAGTATGCCAGCATCACGGGGAGACTGATGAGTGTGCCAGCATCACGGGGAGACTGATGAGTATACCAGCAACACAGGGAGACTAATGAGTATACCAGCATCACGGGGAGACTGATGAGTATACCAGCATCACGGAGAGACTGATGAGTATACCAGCATTAAAGGGAGACTGATGAGTATACCAGCATTAAAGGGAGACTGATAAGTATACCAGCATTAAAGGGAGACTGATGAGTATGCCAGCATCACAGGGAAACTGATGACTATACCAGCATTAAAGGGAGACTGATGAGTATACCAGCATTAAAGGGAGACTGATGAGTATACCAGCATCACAGGGAGACTGATGAGTATACCAGCATCACAGGGAGACTGATGAGTGTGCCAGCAACACGGGGAGACTGATAAGTATTCCAGCATCACGGGGAGACTGATGAGTATACCAGCATCACGGGGAGACTGATGAGTATACCAGCATTAAAGGGAGACTGATGAGTATACCAGCATTAATGGGAGACTGATGAGTATACCAGCATTAAAGGGAGACTGATGAGTATGCCAGGATCACAGGGAGACTGATGAGTATACCAGCATCACGGGGAGACTGATGAGTATACCAGCATCACGGGGAGACTGATGAGTATACCAGCATCACGGGGAGACTGATGAGTATACCAGCATCACGGGGAGACTGATGAGTATGTCAGCATCACGGGGAGACTGATGAGTATGCCAGCATCACAGGGAGACTGATGAGTATACCATCATTAAAGGGAGACTGATGAGTATACCAGCATTAAAGGGAGACTGATGAGTATACCATCATTAAAGGGAGATTGATGAGTATGCCAGCATCACGGGGAGACTGATGAGTATGCCAGCATCACAGGGAGACTGATGAGTATACCAGCATTAAAGGGAGACTGATGAGTATACCAGCATTAAAGGGAGACTGATGAGTATACCAGCATTAAAGGGAGACTGATGAGTATGCCAGCATCACGGGGAGACTGATGAGTATGCCAGCATCACAGGGAGACTGATGAGTATGCCAGCATCACGGGGAGACTGATGAGTATGCCAGCGTCACAGGGAGACTGATGAGTATGCCAGCATCACAGGGAGACTGATGAGTATGCCAGGATCACAGGGAGACTGATGAGTATGCCAGGATCACAGGGAGACTGATGAGTATGCCAGCATCACGGGGAGACTGATGAGTATGCCAGCCTTACTGGGAGACTGATGAGTATGCCAGCATCACGGGGAGACTGATGAGTATACCAGCATCACAGGGAGACTAATGAGTATGCCAGCATCACAGGGAGACTGATGAGTATGCCAGCCTTACTGGGAGACTGATGAGTATGCCAGCATCACGGGGAGACTGATGAGTATACCAGCATCACGGGGAGACTGATGAGTATGCCAGCATCACGGGGAGACTGATGAGTATGCCAGCATCACAGGGAGACTGATGAGTATACCAGCATCACGGGGAGACTGATGAGTATACCAGCATCACGGGGAGACTGATGAGTATGCCCGCATCACGGGGAGACTGATGAGTATGCCAGCATCACAGGGAGACTGATGAGTATGCCAGCATCACGGGGAGACTGATGAGTATGCCAGCATCACAGGGAGACTGATGAGTATGCCAGCATCACGGGGAGACTGATGAGTATGCCAGCATCACGGGGAGACTGATGAGTATGCCAGCATCACAGGGAGACTGATGAGTATGCCAGCATCACAGGGAGACTGATGAGTATGCCAGCATCACGGGGAGACTGATGAGTATGCCAGCATCACAGGGAGACTGATGAGTATGCCAGCATCACGGGGAGACTGATGAGTGTGCCAGCATCACGGGGAGACTGATGAGTATACCAGTAACACAGGGAGACTGATGAGTATACCAGCATCACGGGGAGACTGATTAGTATACCAGCATCACGGGGAGACTGATGAGTATACCAGCATTAAAGGGAGACTGATGAGTATACCAGTAACACAGGGAGACTGATGAGTATACCAGCATCACGGGGAGACTGATTAGTATACCAGCATCACGGGGAGACTGATGAGTATACCAGCATTAAAGGGAGACTGATGAGTATACCAGCATTAAAGGGATACTGATGAGTATACCAGCATTAAAGGGAGACTGATGAGTATGCCAGCATCATAGGGAGACTGATGAGTATACCAGCATTAAAGGGAGACTGATGAGTATACCAGCATTAAAGGGAGACTGATGAGTATACCAGCATCACAGGGAGACTGATGAGTATACCAGCATCACAGGGAGACTGATGAGTGTGCCAGCAACACGGGGATACTGATGAGTATACCAGCATCACGGGGAGACTGATGAGTATACCAGCATCACGGGGAGACTGATGAGTATACCAGCATTAAAGGGAGACTGATGAGTATACCAGCATTAAAGGGAGTCTGATGAGTATACCAGCATTAAAGGGAGACTGATGAGTATGCCAGCATCACAGGGAGACTGATGAGTATACCAGCATCACGGGGAGACTGATGAGTATACCAGCATCACGGGGAGACTGATGAGTATACCAGCATCACGGGGAGACTGATGAGTATACCAGCATCACGGGGAGACTGATGAGTATGTCAGCATCACGGGGAGACTGATGAGTATGCCAGCATCACAGGGAGACTGATGAGTATACCAGCATTAAAGGGAGACTGATGAGTATACCAGCATTAAAGGGAGACTGATGAGTATACCAGCATTAAAGGGAGATTGATGAGTATGCCAGCATCACGGGGAGACTGATGAGTATGCCAGCATCACAGGGAGTCTGATGAGTATACCAGCATTAAAGGGAGACTGATGAGTATACCAGCATTAAAGGGAGACTGATGAGTATACCAGCATTAAAGGGAGACTGATGAGTATGCCAGGATCACAGGGAGACTGATGAGTATGCCAGCATCACAGGGAGACTGATGAGTATACCAGCATCACAGGGAGACTGATGAGTATGCCAGGATCACAGGGAGACTGATGAGTAGGCCAGCCTTACTGGGAGACTGATGAGTATGCCAGCATCACGGGGAGACTGATGAGTATGCCAGCATCACAGGGAGACTGATGAGTATGCCAGCATCACGGGGAGACTGATGAGTATGCCAGCATCACGGGGAGACTGATGAGTATGCCAGCATCACAGGGAGACTGATGAGTATGCCAGCATCACAGGGAGACTGATGAGTATGCCAGCATCACGGGGAGACTGATGAGTATGCCAGCATCACAGGGAGACTGATGAGTATGCCAGCATCACGGGGAGACTGATGAGTGTGCCAGCATCACGGGGAGACTGATGAGTATACCAGCAACACAGGGAGACTGATGAGTATACCAGCATCACGGGGAGACTGATGAGTATACCAGCATCACGGAGAGACTGACGAGTATACCAGCATTAAAGGGAGACTGATGAGTATACCAGCATTAAAGGGAGACTGATAAGTATACCAGCATTAAAGGGAGACTGATGAGTATGCCAGCATCACAGGGAAACTGATGACTATACCAGCATTAAAGGGAGACTGATGAGTATACCAGCATTAAAGGGAGACTGATGAGTATACCAGCATCACAGGGAGACTGATGAGTATACCAGCATCACAGGGAGACTGATGAGTGTGCCAGCAACACGGGGAGACTGATAAGTATACCAGCATCACGGGGAGACTGATGAGTATACCAGCATCACGGGGAGACTGATGAGTATACCAGCATTAAAGGGAGACTGATGAGTATACCAGCATTAAAGGGAGACTGATGAGTATACCAGCATTAAAGGGAGACTGATGAGTATGCCAGGATCACAGGGAGACTGATGAGTATACCAGCATCACGGGGAGACTGATGAGTATACCAGCATCACGGGGAGACTGATGAGTATACCAACATCACGGGGAGGCTGATGAGTATACCAGCATCACGGGGAGACTGATGAGTATGTCAGCATCACGGGGAGACTGATGAGTATGCCAGCATCACAGGGAGACTGATGAGTATACCAGCATTAAAGGGAGACTGATGAGTATACCAGCATTAAAGGGAGACTGATGAGTATACCAGCATTAAAGGGAGATTGATGAGTATGCCAGCATCACGGGGAGACTGATGAGTATGCCAGCATCACAGGGAGACTGATGAGTATACCAGCATTAAAGGGAGACTGATGAGTATACCAGCATTAAAGGGAGACTGATGAGTATACCAGCATTAAAGGGAGACTGATGAGTATGCCAGCATCACGGGGAGACTGATGAGTATGCCAGCATCACAGGGAGACTGATGAGTATGCCAGCATCACGGGGACACTGATGAGTATGCCAGCGTCACAGGGAGACTGATGAGTATGCCAGCATCACAGGGAGACTGATGAGTATGCCAGGATCACAGGGAGACTGATGAGTATGCCAGGATCACAGGGAGACTGATGAGTATGCCAGCATCACAGGGAGACTGATGAGTATGCCAGCCTTACTGGGAGACTGATGAGTATGCCAGCATCACGGGGAGACTGATGAGTATACCAGCATCACAGGGAGCTGATGAGTATGCCAGCATCACAGGGAGACTGATGAGTATGCCAGCATCACAGGGAGACTGATGAGTATGCCAGCATCACAAGGAGACTGATGAGTATGCCAGGATCACAGGGAGACTGATGAGTATGCCAGCCTTACTGGGAGACTGATGAGTATGCCAGCATCACGGGGAGACTGATGAGTATACCAGCATCACGGGGAGACTGATGAGTATGCCAGCATCACGGGGAGACTGATGAGTATGCCAGCATCACAGGGAAACTGATGAGTATACCAGCATCACGGGGAGACTGATGAGTATACCAGCATCACGGGGAGACTGATGAGTATGCCCGCATCACGGGGAGACTGATGAGTATGCCAGCATCACAGGGAGACTGATGAGTATGCCAGCATCACGGGGAGACTGATGAGTATGCCAGCATCACAGGGAGACTGATGAGTATGCCAGCATCACGGGGAGACTGATGAGTATGCCAGCATCACGGGGACACTGATGAGTATGCCAGCATCACAGGGAGACTGATGAGTATGCCAGCATCACAGGGAGACTGATGAGTATGCCAGCATCACGGGGAGACTGATGAGTATGCCAGCATCACAGGGAGACTGATGAGTATGCCAGCATCACGGGGAGACTGATGAGTGTGCCAGCATCACGGGGAGACTGATGAGTATACCAGCAACACAGGGAGACTGATGAGTATACCAGCATCACGGGGAGACTGATTAGTATACCAGCATCACGGGGAGACTGATGAGTATACCAGCATTAAAGGGAGACTGATGAGTATACCAGCATTAAAGGGAGACTGATGAGTATACCAGCATTAAAGGGAGACTGATGAGTATGCCAGCATCATAGGGAGACTGATGAGTATACCAGCATTAAAGGGAGACTGATGAGTATACCAGCATTAAAGGGAGACTGATGAGTATACCAGCATCACAGGGAGACTGATGAGTATACCAGCATCACAGGGAGACTGATGAGTGTGCCAGCAACGCGGGGAGACTGATGAGTATACCAGCATCACGGGGAGACTGATGAGTATACCAGCATCACGGGGAGACTGATGAGTATACCAGCATTAAAGGGAGACTGATGAGTATACCAGCATTAAAGGGAGACTGATGAGTATACCAGCATTAAAGGGAGACTGATGAGTATGCCAGCATCACAGGGAGACTGATGAGTATACCAGCTTCACGGGGAGACTGATGAGTATACCAGCATCACGGGGAGACTGATGAGTATACCAGCATCACGGGGAGACTGATGAGTATACCAGCATCACGGGGAGACTGATGAGTATGTCAGCATCACGGGGAGACTGATGAGTATGCCAGCATCACAGGGAGACTGATGAGTATACCAGCATTAAAGGGAGACTGATGAGTATACCAGCATTAAAGGGAGACTGATGAGTATACCAGCATTAAAGGGAGATTGATGAGTATGCCAGCATCACGGGGAGACTGATGAGTATGCCAGCATCACAGGGAGACTGATGAGTATACCAGCATTAAAGGGAGACTGATGAGTATACCAGCATTAAAGAGAGACTGATGAGTATACCAGCATTAAAGGGAGACTGATGAGTATGCCAGCATCACTAGGAGACTGATGAGTATGCCAGCATCACAGGGAGACTGATGAGTATGCCAGCATCACGGGGAGACTGATGAGTATGCCAGCATCACAGGGAGACTGATTAGTATGCCAGCATCACAGGGAGACTGATGAGTATGCCAGGATCACAGGGAGACTGATGAGTATGCCAGGATCACAGGGAGACTGATGAGTATGCCAGCATCACAGGGAGACTGATGAGTATACCAGCATCACAGGGAGACTGATGAGTATGCCAGCATCACAGGGAGACTGATGAGTATGCCAGCATCACAGGGAGACTGATGAGTATGCCAGCATCACAGGGAGACTGATGAGTATGCCAGGATCACAGGGAGACTGATGAGTATGCCAGCCTTACTGGGAGACTGATGAGTATGCCAGCATCACGGGGAGACTGATGAGTATGCCAGCATCACAGGGAGACTGATGAGTATGCCAGCATCACAGGGAGACTGATGAGTATGCCAGGATCACAGGGAGACTGATGAGTATGCCAGGATCACAGGGAGACTGATGAGTATGCCAGCATCACAGGGAGACTGATGAGTATGCCAGGATCACAGGGAGACTGATGAGTATGCCAGCCTTACTGGGAGACTGATGAGTATGCCAGCATCACAGGGAGACTGATGAGTATGCCAGCATCACGGGGAGACTGATGAGTATGCCAGCATCACGGGGAGACTGATGAGTAATGATAAGTATGAATTGAAGATTGAAGTTCAAATGGCATGAGATGGAGGGAAAGTAGGAATATGTCAAGAAATGATGAATTCATTTGGAGTTAATCAGGATCAATGATGTTCACTAATTAAAAATCAATACTTAAAATTAATCTGATTAAACCTCTGAAAATCATTCATTTCTTTCTTCATTCACTAAATTTTCAGGATCCAGTTAGGCTCTATATTAACTTACTCGTCAAAACAGGAATATAAATAGGCAATCCCTTTGAGCTGGTTGTGGGGGGTGCCACCTGGGCAGGGGTCAGTAATTTGATCTTGGATTCCTCTATATAGGCCTAACATGTATATATCTACACTGTCTGCCTGTCCCTAAGCTTAAGCTCTCGCAACATGTACAAGTAATCACAGATCTTACTAAATATCTGGTTATCAAGATCTCTTTATTTCGCTCCATCAGTAATCAATATCTAATATAGATGACTAGAAACTGAATGACTGTAATAAATACCAATACCAGATTCCATACCTTTCATGTTCCGACATTAACCTTTCCTCGTCCTAATTACTTATAATTACTTCTTACAATTACTTTACAATACATTAAAGATACCATCCTTGACTACGGCTTGGACATACATAATCATACAAAAATGAAGCAGCTTCACTGAGTGATGAGTTGTTGGGTAAGGAGAGGTGAGGTTGTGTAGTGTGAGGGTAGCGGGAGGGAGAGGTGAGGTTGTGTAGTGTGAGGGTAGAGGGAGGGAGGGGTGAGGTTGTGTGGTGTGAGGGTAGAGGGAGGGAGAGGTGAGGTTGTGTAGAGTGAGGGTAGAGGGAGGGAGAGGTGAGGTTGTGCAGTGTGAGGGTAGAGGGAGGGAGAGGTGAGGTTGTGTAGTGTGAGGGTAGAGGGAGGGAGAGGTGAGGTTGTGTAGTGTGAGGGTAGAGGGAGGGAGAGGTGAGGTTGTGTAGTGTGAGGGTAGAGGGAGGGAGAGGTGAGGTTGTGTAGTGTGAGGGTAGAGGCAGGGAGAGGTGAGGTTGTGTGGTGTGAGGGTAGAGGCAGGGAGAGGTGAGGTTGTGTGGTGTGAGGGGTAGAGGGAGGGGAAGGGGGAGAGATGAGTGAGGGGAACAGAGAGAGAGAGAGGAGTGAGTGAGGGAGACGTATGGTGTGAGAGAGGAGTGAGTAAGTGTTACGAACCCGGATCCAGCGTCCGAGCACGGAGCAGTGACGACCGCGCCATCTGTGGGTCAGCTCCCGAAACCCCCACCAAATGGACGATGACACCTCGTGAGGACAAGGTGTACTGGCCACAAGGGCCAGTTTCTAGTCCTGTTCAGCGCTCAACACAGCCGCTGCTGACCTCTGGTGAGGTGGTGCTCAGACACCAGCGCCATCTATGGAGTGGATAGGTGGGCGTTTGTGTCTGAGCCTGTAAGTGAGGTGCCTTAGTGTGTCCCAGTTATTGATGACGTGTCTGCTTACAGAGTCGACCTGGGACTGCTGTGATGGAAGTTGAGTGAGTCTACCCGAGGCAGCCATCTCCATACCTTGTGCTTTGCTGCAGCAGCTGTGAAGTCGTCCCCCGGAAGAACACTGTGGTGTTACCCTGCCAGTGGAGTGGCAGTAGAAGGATTACCCGGGACCGACTGCTGGAGACGATTATCCACTGGGGTATTGAGGACAGGAGAGTGATTTGTGGTATCACACGAGGCTCCTGTCTAGGGCGTTACCCTAATATCGCCCGTGGAGTGGCCTGACCAGCGTTGTTGGTCCGGAACCTGCCAGCAGACCTGCTGGATTTGTGGTTGACGGCCTCCACGGCGGTGCCCCCAGTAGAACTGTGTTTTGGCTGGCCTGTGTTTGGGGTAGACTCAGCTTGGTCGAAGGATTCGTCAAGAGACCACGAAAGCACCGAGGACTCAGCACCGAGAGAGTGGATCCAGAGTCTTCAGGAGAAGACAATTGTGTGAATAATTCCCCTGTATAGTGTTAATACCCCTTCCCCTGTGTACTCTTTTTATATATTATTTATTGGTGATGGTAATTATAGTCTTAAGTTCTTAACTTTCTTTCCCTTCCCCCTTTAAGTTTCTTGTGTCACGGATCACATCCCTTGAAAGCCACTACTGGCTTGGGGTCGGATACAACTTCCTCTAACAACATCAGAGTAAGAACCCCGTTGCGTCCCGAGAGGGCCGTAACAGTAAGAGGTTCCAGGCTCACGTCCAGTGGTCCCAAGTGGTGACTTACTCAGGTCACGCGACTCAATATACTCAGAAACACTATCAGATCACAGCGGGAATATATCACCACAGTGAATACGCAGCTCGTCTCCAGAAGTGGAAGTAGTCACAGTAACGGTGTGCTCTCAGGCACCAATATGACCTCATAGTAGTTACAGTAACGGTGTGCTCTGAGGCACCAATATGACCTCATAATAGTTACAGTAACGGTGAGCTCTCAGGCACCAATATGACCTCGTAGTAGTTATAGTAACGGTGAGCTCTGAGGCACCAATATGACCTCATAGTAGTTACAGTAACGGTGTGCTCTGAGGCACCAATATGACCTCGTAGTAGTTACAGTAACGGTGAGTTCTGAGGCACCAATATGACCTCATAGTAGTCACAGTAACGGTGAGTTCTGAGGCACCAATATGACCTCATAGTAGTCACAGTAACGGTGAGTTCTGAGGCACCAATATGACCTCGTAGTAGTTACAGTAACGGTGAGTTCTGAGGCACCAATATGACCTCATAGTAGTCACAGTAACGGTGAGCTCTGAGGCACCAATATGACCTCGTAGTAGTTACAGTAACGGTGAGTTCTGAGGCACCAATATGACCTCATAGTAGTCACAGTAACGGTGAGCTCTGAGGCACCAATATGACCTCATAGTAGTCACAGTAACGGTGAGCTCTGAGGCACCAATATGACCTCATAGTAGTTACAGTAACTGTGTGCTCTGAGGCACCAATATGACCTCATAGTAGTCACAGTAACGGTGTGCTCTGAGGCACCAATATGACCTCATAATAGTTACAGTAACGGTGAGCTCTGAGGCACCAATATGACCTCATAGTAGTTACAGTAACGGTGAGCTCTGAGGCACCAATGTGACCTCATAGTAGTTACAGTAACGGTATGCTCTGAGGCACCAATGTGACCTCATAGTAGTTACAGTAACGGTGTGCTCTGAGTCACCAATATGACCTCATAGTAGTTACAGTAACGGTGTGCTCTGAGGCACCAATATGACCTCATAGTAGTTACAGTAACTGTGTGCTCTGAGGCACCAATGTGACCTCATAGTAGTTACAGTAACGGTGTGCTCTGAGGCACCAATGTGACCTCATAGTAGTTACAGTAACGGTGTGCTCTGAGGCACCAATGTGACCTCGTAGGTCTCTGACTCCGATTTTATTAACTTTGGACAAACTGGAAAAGATTTTAAATATATGACTAATGTGTCCGGCCACGCGTTGCTGTGGCTCATGAGTCACAGCAACCTTTCCCGGTCTCGTACTCTTCCCCACCATTCCCCACTCTCCTGCTCTCCTCGTCCTCCCAACCATTCCTCGCTCCCACGTCCTCTCATCCTCCCAATTATTCCCCTCTCCCCCATCTCCTCGTCCTCCTCCACCATTCTCCCCCCTCCCCCTCACTTTGTCATCCCCACCATCCTCCCCACCATCCACCACTCCACCGTCCCCTCGTCCTCCTAACCATTCCCCACTCCAACATCCCATCGTCCTCTCCATCATCTTCCCCCTCTTCCGACGCCTCGTACTTTCTATTATTCCCCTCTCCCCCGTCCCTTCATCCTTCCCACCATCCCCCACTCCCCTGTCCCCTTGTCCTCCCCACAATTCTCCATTCCCCTGTCCCCTCGTCCCCACCATCCCCAGCTCCCCCGTCCCATCGTCCTCCCCAACTATCACCCCCCTCCCCTGTCCCCTCGTCCTTCCCACTATCCCCCACTCCCATCTATTGTACTCGCCACTATTCTCCACTACCTTGTATAATGCATTCCCAAATGATCTGATGTTCCCATCAGAAAATTAGGAACGTCAATTCATCTGATGTTCCAATCACTGAAATATTAGAAAAATAGTTAAAAAAAAGAAATTAAAAAAAATGAATAAAGATAAACTATACTCACGAAATATGAACGGTATGGTAAACAACACAGCTCAGTTCCAATGCAATGTCACACAAAATAATTAAATCAAAAGGAAAATAAATCGATAATCTACGAAAATTTAATTTATCAATGTAATTCGAAACATTGATAAAAAATCGTAACGTATTTAGTATAACGTGTGTTCCTCTTACATGTAACAGATTACGCTGTTTAAAAAACAACAACATATTTTTACCTGTCTCAGGTGTGGCACCTATACTTAAACTCACGAAATGAACGGGATGGTAAACAAAACAGCTCAATTTCAATGCAATGTCACACAAAATAGTGAAATCAAAATGAAAATAAATAAAAATCTATGGAAATTCATTTTAGCAATGCAACTGGAAACATTGAAATGGAATCGTAACTCATTTAGTATAGTGTGTGTGTTGCTATTACGTGCAATAAATGGAGCTGTTATTTTTTAAAATATGTTTTACCTGTCACAGGTGTGGCATCTATATAGTAGGTATATAAAACACACACGTGTATTCGAATGGAACGTTGTGGTAAACTTTCAAAGCAATCCGTGAAGAACTTTCAGACATTAAAGCATGTGTTGCTCTTACATCCAACAGATGGCACTGTTTTTCAAATAAGCTTGTTTTTTCCTGTCACAGGTGAAGTATGTATATAGTAGATATATAAACACACGCGCCTATTTGAATGCAACGTTTTGTCAAAATTTTAAAGCAATCGGCAAAGAGGTTTCGAAGATTCCCTCACATGAAAAATACATGAAAAACACAGTTTTCCCAAAAAAAGCATGTTTTCCCTGTCACAGACGTGACATCTAAATAGTATGTATATAAAAATCAGCTCGGATGCGAATGGAACGTTGTGTGAAAATTTGAAAACAATCGGTGAAGAACTTTCGGATATTAGTGATTTAACAAACGAACATTTCCATTTTGATTTATATAGATATATATTTATTTATATAGATAGATGTTATTTATATAAGATAGATTTATATAGATAGATGTTAATAAAACCTAACCTAACTCTCGTAGGCCTAACTCACCCTATCTGAGGCCTTATAATAGCGCATATGTGGGCAATACTAGGCCTATGGAAAATTAAAGTTTGGTTTTAGCTTTATTTTTTCCTGACAATAAAATAGTACCAAAAATGGCTTATTGGAGCTCCATTACTACTTAATGGTACGATCAAACACAGTTACACAAAATATTACACTTGAGGAGGCTGGGTCGGCAGACAGTAGTGAACACTGCAGAGAAGAAGTTTCCACAAACAACAACGAGCAACAAGTAATATGCAACAAAATACTTTCTCATTTACAAGGCAATCGATCCCAATGTTTTTCCAAAAGAGATATTGTTGATTGACAGCTTTTTCAGTGTTGAATATAGTTGTAAGCTTGTCACAAGATTGTCTCTATTTTCAGTCGTTATTACGACCGTGTGCAGAAGTATTTGGGTCATGTAGTTTGCGGCGAAAGGCCTAGTTACCTAATTTAACTGCGTAGTCAATCCTGATGAGTTAGGTGCACCGGATTACAACTAACTAAAGTGTTTTGGCAATATAGGTAAATTCTTCTAAAGATTCATAAGAATATACAAAATATTGAAACCGTTGAGGTCCTATTGGCCCGTACGAGGCAGCTCCTATTTAAATCCCCATAGATTTATTCCTATAAATGTTTAAAATATGCTTGAAACATTCAAGGTATCCCAAGCCTATTAGGTTACTCGGTGGGCTGTTCCACCAATCATCAACCCTGTTTCTAGATCAGTATTAAGGAGATTGAACACGTAAATAGGCAGGCACACACACACACACACACACACACACACACACACACACACACACACACACACGCACGCACGACTCCATACACAGTTTAAAATATAGATATGATAGAGCCCAGTAGGCTCAGGAACCTGTACACCAGTTGATTGACAGTTGAGAGGCGGGACCAAAGAGCCAAAGCTCAACCCACGCAAGCACAAATAGGTGAGTACAAATAGGTGAGTTTACACACACACACACACACACACACACACACACACACAGGCCTGGTAGCCTGGTGGATAGCGCGTAGGACTTGTAATTCTGTGTCGCGGGTTCGATTCCCGCACCAGGCAGAAACAAATGGGCAAAGTTTCTTTCACCCTGAATGCCCCTGTTACCTATCAGTAAATAGGTACCTGGGAGTTAGTCAGCTGTCACGGGCTGCTTCCTGGGGTGTGTGTGTGTGTGTGTCGTGTGGGGGGGAAAATAAGTAATTAGTAAACCGTTGATTGACAGTTGAGAGGCGGGTCGAAGAGCAAAGCTCAACCCCCGCAAACACAACTAAATGAATACAACTAGGTGAATACACCTACATTTGGCAGGAATAAGGGAAGCTTGGCAGGGGGAAGGGGGAGTAGTAGTAGATGGAGTAGAGAGTGTGAGAGTGGTGGGGGTCAGCCAAGGGGGGGGGGGGCGACCAGCATGACCCTTCACTGAGAAAGAGTTCAATCATAATCCATGGATTGTTTGAAGCCAAGGCACCATCGAGGCAGGAAACGATGGAGATTGAAGATTTGGAGCAACAGGGGATCGTGAGTGATATCAGAGCCCAGATGGCAGGGAAAGAGGTGCAAGTCCCCTGATGCATTGGGCCATAAATCTGTGACAAGAACGACCTGTCCTGGTACAGTTCACTAACGAAGAGCCAGAGGATTACATACTGCATCACAAATACTTACTCAGAGGTAGCGAAAACTACTATAACGTGTATATTGATAAATATATGACGAAAGAGGAACAGATAGCCCACAGGGCGAGCAAACCTCCACAATACAACTCTTCCTATTTGAGCGTAGTTACACACCCCAGTGCTAACCAGCTCACACCTGCTTCCCAGGTCACTGCCTCCCCAAATCAGCCCTCCCTGCCCCTGCTTTTCTCCCCAACACCTCCCCTGATCCCCTCTGACCCCACTACATTCAAATCCATCTGCTTCATCCCACATTCCAAGGACCCCCTCATCCCCCTCAACCCCCATAACCCACCCAACCCTCATCCCTCAACCCCTAAAACCCACCCAGCCCTTCATCCCCTCAACCCCCAAAACCTGCTCGACCCTCACCCCTCCTCATCCCCTCTTCTTCCATGTGACTCCGCTACCCTTGCGAGGGGGGGGGGGGGGTCCACATGGACCCCCCCCCCCCGGTGGGGGACTGGGGGATCCCCCTACATTTTCCTCCATTTCCCTCTTCCCTCCTTCTGCCCCAATGCCCACACCTACCCCTGAGTTCCCCCTGACTAATACAACCTCCCTCCCATTATTCTCACTATCCATGTTCCATCTGCCCCTCTTCCCCCCCACCCCCCTCTATCCTCTTCCCCCCCAACTGTCAACCTCTATATGACTCCCAACCTTACGCTACCTCCCTAACCCCTCTATGCCTATCACACCCTCCCTAATCTTCAGACCCAGTATGCCCTTCCTACTCCAGACCTACCTACCCAGACCCTACCCCAGACCATACTACCCTACCTTCCTAGATGCCCAGCCCCATTCGCCCCCCAAGCACCCCTCCCGACACCTTTTACCCCCCAGACTACCCCCGAATTCCCCAGAATCCCCCAACACTCCCCGCATCCCCCCAGATACCCCCCGGATGCCCCCTAGACACCCCTCGGATCCCCCCAGCCCCCAGTCACCCCTCCAGATCCCCCGGATCTCCCTAGTTCCCCATTCACCTTCCCAGACACCACCCAGATTCCCCAGAACCCCAGAAAAAGGGCGAACTCTGGTACAAGAGTTTCCATGAAGAATCTCAAGGTTTGGTACACCAATGCTGATGGGGTATCTAATAAAGCAGAAGAGATAAAAGAAAAAGTGAGTGAGGCAGATCCTGACATAGTTGCAATTATGGAAACTAAAAAAAATGACATGATCTCAGATGCAATCTTTCCAGAGGGCTACCAGGTGATAAGAAAACAGAGGACACAGAGACAGGGAGGGGGAGTAGCACTCCTAATAAAGCGGAAATGGAAGTTTGAAGACCTGGGAAATCGGGTTACCAATGACAGCATAAGCTTCATACATAGAACTCTGACAGCAGATGGGAGGAAGAATGTTATCTTAGTAATCTACAATCCCCCCTCCTAAACAGTAGAAGACCCAGGCAGGAGTATGATCACAACAACAAGGCATACATAGGTGAACTGCAGAAGGCAGCAACACTAGCCCACAGAAAGAAAGTGAAGCTGCTGGTCATGGGGAACCTAAATCATGGAGAGATAAACTGAGAATCAAGGAATCCCCATGGAGGTGGACAAGACGTGGGGAGCAAAGTTAGTAGATGTTATAGATAGGAATTTCCTAACACAACATGTGAAGGAAGACACAAGGGAAAGAGGAGGGTATACACCGAGCCCATTAGACCTGATTTTCACCCAGAACGTAGAAGACATCGAGAATTCGGAGCATGAAATACCTCTAGGGGCCAGCGACCATTGTGTCCTAGTCTTTGACTACATGATGGAATTCAAACTTGTGACCATGGGACAAGAGGTCTGTGAAAGGAGAGTTGACTACAGGAGGAACTATAGGAGGATATGGGACTATCTAGGTGAAGTGTAGTGGGAGGTAGAAATTAGAGGAAAAACAGTCCAAGATATGATGGACCTAGTCATACTGAAATGCCAGGAGGCCGAAGAGAGATTTATACCAACAGTAAAGGGAAAAAATAAGAGGAAATATAATAACCCATGGTTTAATAGACAGTGTCAGGAAGCAAAAATGGCCAGCAGGCGGGAGTGGAGAAAGTACAGAAGACAAAGGACAGAGGACAACAGGATCAGATACAACAGAGCTAGGAACGATTACATAAACATAAGACGAACATCGGAAAGGGACTATGAGAACGATATTGCGATCAAAGCGAAAAAAGCAACCTAAGTTACTACACAGCCATATAAGAAGAAAAATGTTGGTGAACGACCAAGTGACAAGACTAAGGAAGACAGAAGGGGCATATACTGAAAGTGACAAGAAAATCTGCGAGGCACGAATGCCAGTTTCCATGGAGTGTTCACTACCGAGCCTGAGCAGCTCCCATTGTTAGAAGGGGTTACCCAAGATGAAAGACTATCAGATATAGAGATGACAGCAAGGGAGGTAATGAAACAGTTGACAACACTGGATGATACTAAAGCATTTGGACCAGACAAAGTATCACCGTGGATACTAAAAGAAGCAGCGCAGGCACTCAGTGTGCCTCTGGCAATGATCTTTAATGAGTCACTTATGTCGGGAGAATTGCCCAGTTGCTGGAAGACGGCAAATGTCGTACCGATCTTCAAGAAAGGCGATAGGGAGGAGGCACTTAACTATAGACCTGTATCTCTGACAAGCATCCCCTGTAAAATACTGGAAAGAATAATTAGGCTACGACTGGTTGCACACCTGGAGAACGTTAGGTTTGTGAACCATCATCAACAAGGGTTCTGGAAAGGGAAATCGTGCCTAACAAACCTTTTAGAATTCTATGATAAAATAATGAGGATAAGACAGGACAGAGATGGTTGGGCAGACTGCATATTTCTGAACTGCCAAAAAGCCTTTGATACATTACCGCACATGAGACTGCTGTTCAAACTCGAGAGGCAGGCGGGGGTGGGAGGAAAGGTCCTAGCATGGATATGGAACTACCTAACAGGAAGGAGCCAAAGAGTTACGGTAAGGGGCGAGAGTCGGACTGGCGAACAGAAACTAAAATACCACAAGGATCGATGCTGGGACAAATTCTATTTCTAGTAAATGTTAACGACATGTTTACAGGAGTAGAGTCCAACATGTCGATGTTCGAAGATGACGCAAAGTTGATTAGAAGAGTTGTGACAGATGAGGATTGCAGGATCCTCCAAGAGGACCTGAACAAGATGCAGAGATGGTCAGAGAAATGGCTAGTGGAATACTGGAGTTCAACACGAGCAAATGTAAAGTTATGGAAATGGGACTAGGAGATAGGAAACCAAAGGGACAGTACACAATGAAGGGGGAACAGCCTTCCTGTGACGACGCGAGAAAGAGACCTGGGAGTGGACGTAACACCTAATCTATCTCCTGAAGCACATATAAATAGGATAATGACAGCAGCATACTCAACACTGGCATAAATGAGAACATCATTCAGAAACCTAAGTAAGGTGGCATTTAAGGCACTTTACACTGCCTATGTGAAGCCAGGCTTAGAGTATGCCGCCTCATCATGGAGTTCCCATCTGAAGAAGCATATAAGGAAACTGGAAAAGGTTCAGAGGTTTGCAACGAGACTCGTCCCAGAGCTACGAGGGATGGGATATGAGGAGCACCTGAGGGAACTGTGCCTTACGACAATAGAAAGAAGAAGAGAGAAGGGGGACATGATAGGAACGTATAAAATACTCAGGGGGATTGACAGAGTGGACATAGACGAAATGTTCAAACTGAATAGTAACAGAACGAGAGGACATGGGTGGAAGCTGGAAACTCAGATGAGTCACAGGGATGTTAGGAAGTTTCCTTTCAGCGTGAGAGTAGTAGCACACACACGCACACACATCCATAACGGCCATACCACGTTGAGAACACCGATTCTCGTCCGATCAGCGAAGTTGAGCAACGTTGGGTTTGGTTAGTACTTGGATGGGTGACCGCCTGGGAGCACGAAATGCTGTTGGCAATAATGCTTTTGGTTTGCCACCAGACTAGTACCCGAGCTGAGAGGTATGAGCTACGAGGAGAGACTACGGGAATTAAACCTCACTTCACTGGAAGACAGAAGAGTTAGGGGAGATATTATCACCATATTCAAGATTCTGAAGGGAATTGATAGGGTAGATAAAGACAGTCTATTTAACACAAGGGGAACATGCACAAGAGGACACAGGTGGAAACTGAGTGCCCAAATGAGCCACAGAGATATTAGAAAGAACTTTTTTAGTGTCAGAGTGGTTGACAAATGGAATGCATTAGGGGGTGATGTGGTGGAGGCTGACTCCATACACAGTTTCAAGTGTAGATATGATAGAGCCCGATATGCTCAGGAATCTGTACACCTGTTGATTGATGGTTGAGAGGCGGGACCAAAGAGCCAGAGCTCAACCCCCGCAAACACAACTAGGTGAGTGCACACATACACACACACACACATTCACACACACACACACACACACACACACACACACACACACACACACACACACACACACACACACACACACACACACACACACACACACACACACATACACACACACACACACCTCCCCCCTCCCTCCCTCACCTGCTCTCTCCCTCTCCTCTCTCCCTTCCGCCTCTCTCTCCATGTCCTCCCCTTCTAATTTCTTTTCACTTCAGTGGAAGGGTCGGATCCCCCCCCCACTCTCCCTTTATCACTTCCTTTCTCTCTCTCTCTCTCTTTCTCTCTCTCTTCCTCTCTCTCTCTCCCTCACCCATCCCGCTCTGCCCTCCTGACAAATCCTATCACGGCACAACTATAGGAACAGGGTCAAGCATGGCAGCCAGAGGTACCAGGGGAACAGGGAAGAGCCAAGGTGACGAAATGAAGGATATGTTCGCCCAGTTTCTGGAGGACATCAAGAGTGAGATGCAGGAAATGAAATAGAGCCCTCAAAGAGAATGGTATCGAGGCTGAGAATCACAAAACCATCCAGGGAGAAGGTGGTAATAGTTTTTTGGATGAGAATGCCACAATAAAAGCAACATTTGCGGAAATACTAAAAAAAATAACTCTGAAGTTATGACTGCAGTGATGGAGGTGGCCATGAAAGCAGCCACCTCACAGGAGGCAGCATGCTCCACTAGCCAACTGCTGGAAAGGAACAGATCAGTGATTGCTGTGGGTATTAAAGAGCAGGAAGGCTCTAATAGGACAGAGTGGAATGACAAGGACAAAGCAGCAGTGAATGAAGTACTAAAGGCACTAGACATGGAAGGGGCTGAGCATAGCATTGAGAAGGTTTTCAGGCTAGGCTGGTACAACAAAGACCGATACCGAATGATAAAGATAGTGTTTGCAAACGAGAGCACAAAGGAGAAGATCCTATCAAGGAAGAGCTCCCTGAAAAACGTGGGAAAATTCAAAAATGTATTCCTCCAGAGAGACATGACAAGGTAGGAGAGAGCCGTGGCGGCAGAAGCAAGGAAAAGGCGCAGGGCGATAGGGGAAAACCAGGAAGTCACAGCTCCCAACACAACACCCCCAGAGGCGAGGGGGGAACCCACAACCAGCTACCCAGTAACACCAGAAGGGAGGACAACCCCGCCTCCCTCCTCTGCATAGAAACCCCCCCTACCCCATACCCTCCCTGCCCGCACTCAAATGTTCAGCCAAATCTCCCTCCCCCCACACCCAATCCCCACCCTTCTACCCCTCCCCTCCTCCCGAGTCCTCCCTCCCCAGCCCCTTTCCTTCCCGTCCTCCCTACCCTTTCACCCCATACCCTCCCCCTTCACTGGATCCCCCGCCCCTCATCCCAGTATCCTCTGAGACCCTGTTATCCACCTCACAGGTCCTCACACCCATGGAACAGCCTCCCCCACCAGCAGAACACTCACCAAGGAGGCGATTTGAGAAGGGACAGAAGAAAGTGAGCCTCAAAGCGATGTACACTAACATAGATGGAATTACAAATAAAGCAAATGAGCTTGGAGAACTGGTACTAAAGGAAAACCCAGACATAATAGCCCTCACAGAAACAAAGATCACGAAAACGATAACAAACGCAGTGTTCCCACAGGACTATTATGTTATGAGGAAAGAGAGGGAAGGATGAGGTGGGGGTGGTGTAGCTCTGCTGGTAAGAAAAGGCTGGGATGTTGAGGAGATTGATATTCAGGGCTGTGAAGGTTTCAGTGACTACATAGCAGGTACTGTAACAAATGGAGGGAAAAAAATTATAGTTGTAGTCATATATAATCCACCACCAAATGACAGAAGACCTAGACAGAAATATGATAGAAACAACATGGCCACCATTAACATAGTTGAAAGAGCAGCTTCTGTTGCTAGCAGGAATGGATCTGAACTACAAATTATGGGAGACTTCAACCATGGGAAGATAGATTGGAAGAACAGAGACCCGCATGGAGGACCAGAAACATGGAGAGCTAAGCTGCTGGACGTGGCAACAAGAAACATTCTAAGCCAGAACATCAAAGAACCAACAAGAATGAGAGGAGAAGATGAACCAGCAATGCTTGATTTGATATTTACCCTAAATGAGTGGGATATAAGGGAAGTTAAGATGGAAGCGCCCTTGGGAATGAGTGACCACAGTGTATAACTTTGAGTACCTGGTAGAGCTAGGACTTATCTCCCCCAAAAAAGAACTAGGAATCAAAAGGCTGGCATACCGAAAGGGGAATTATGAACAGATGAGAAGTTTCCTAAGTGAAATACCTTGGGACACAGACCTCAGAGATAAGTCTGTACAGGGTATGATGGACTATGTTACCCAAAAGTGTCAGGAGGCAGTAAACAGGTTCATCCTGGCCCAAAGGGAAAAATCCGAGAAGCAACAGATGAATCCATGGTATAATAGGGCATGTATGGAAGCGAAGAAACTGAACAAAAGGGCGTGGAGGAACTTCAGGAATAACAGAACACCAGAAAGCAGAGAGAGATACCAGAGAACCAGGAATGAGTACGTCAGGGTGAGAAGAGAAGCAGAGAAAAGTTTTGAAAATGATATAGCAAACACAGCCAAGACCGAACCAAAGCTACTAAACAGTCACATCAGAAGGAAAACAACAGTGAAAGAACAGGTATTGAAACTTCGAACAGGCGAGGACAGGTATACAGAGAATGACAGAGAGGTGTGTGAAGAACTCAACAAGAGGTTCCAGGAGGTCTTCACAATAGAACAAGGTGAGGTCACTGTGCTAGGAGAAATGGAGGTAAACCAGGCGGCCTTGGAAGAGTTCGAAATTACGAGAGAGGACATCAAGAGACACCTGCTGGATCTGGATGTTAGAAAGGCTGTTGGTCCAGATGGGATCTCACCATGGGTACTGAAAGAGTGTGCAGAGGCACTTTGCTTGCCACTCTCCATAGTGTATAGTACGTCACTGGAGACGGGAGACCTACCAGAAATATGGAAGACAGCGAATGTGGTCCCAATATACAAAAAAGGCGACAGGCAAGAGGCACTGAACTACAGGCCAGTGTCCTCGACTTGTATACCATGCAAGGTGATGGAGAAGATCGTGAGAAAAAACCTGGTAACACATCTGGAGAGAAGGGACTTCGTGACAAATCGCTAACATGGGTTCAGGGAGGGTAAATCTTGCCTTACAGGCTTGATAGAATTCTACGATCAGGTGACAAAGATTAAGCAAGAAAGAGAGGGCTGGGCGGACTGCATTTTCTTGGATTGTTGGAAAGCCTTTGACACAGTACCGCATAAGAGGCTGGTACATAAGCTGGAGAGACAGGCAGGTGTAGCTGGTAAGGTGCTCCAATGGATAAGGAAGTATCTAAGCAATAGGAAGCAGAGAGTTACGGTGAGGGGTGAGACCTCCGATTGGCGTGAAGTTACCAGTGGAGTCCCACAGGGCTCTGTACTCGGTCCTATCTTGTTTCTGATATATGTAAATGATCTCCCGGAGGGTATCGATTCATTTCTCTCAATGTTTGCGGACGATGCTAAAATTATGAGAAGGATTAAAACAGAAGAGGACTGTTTGAGGCTTCAAGAAGACCTAGACAAGCTGAAGGAATGGTCGAACAAATGGTTGTTAGAGTTTAACCCAACCAAATGTAATGTAATGAAGATAGGTGTAGGGAGCAGGAGGCCAGATACAAGGTATCATCTGGGAGAGGAAATTCTTCAGGAGTCAGAGAAGGAAAAAGACTTGGGGGTTGATATCACGCCAGACCTGTCTCCAGCAGCACATATCAAGAGGATAACATCAGCGGCATATGCCAGGCTGGCCAACATACGAACGGCATTCAGAAACTTGTGTAAAGAATCATTCAGAACTTTGTATACCACATATGTCAGGCCAATCTTGGAGTATGCAGCCCCAGCATGGAGTCCATATCTAGTCAAGGATAAGACTAAACTGGAAAAGGTTCAAAGGTTTGCCACCAGACTACTACCCGAGCTGAGAGGTATGAGCTACGAGGAGAGACTACGGGAATTAAACCTCACTTCGCTGGAAGACAGAAGAGTTAGAGGGGACATGATCACTACATTCAAGATTCTGAAGGGAATTGATAGGGTAGATAAAGATAGTCTATTTAACACAAGGGGAACACGCACAAGGGGACACAGGTGGAAACTGAGTGCCCAAACGAGCCACAGAGATATTAGAAAGAACTTTTTTAGTGTCAAAGTGGTTGACAAATGGAATGCATTAGGAAGTGATGTGGAGGAGGCTGACTCCATACACAGTTTCAAGTGTAGATATGATAGAGCCCGATAGGCTCAGGAATCTGTACACCTGTTGATTGACGGTTGAGAGGCGGGACCAAAGAGCCAGAGCTCAACCCCCGCAAACACAACAAGGTGAGTAGAACTAGGTGAGTACACACACACGCACACACACACACACACGGCCGGCCGAGCGGACAGCACGCTGGACACGTGATCCTGTGGTGCCGGGTTCGATCCCGGGCACTGAAGGGAAACAATGGGAAGAGTTTCTTTCACCCTATGCCCCTGTTACCTAGCAGTAAATAAGTACCTGGGAGTTAGTCAGCTGTCACGGGCTGCTTCCTGGTGTGTGAGTGTGGGGGGGGGGAGGTACTACAAACGGTTGATTGACAGTTGAGAGGCGGGCCAAAAGAGCAGAGCTCAATCTCCGCAAGCACAACTAGGTGAATACAAACACTCACGTTGTTGACGATCTAATCATTTACACCTATTTTAGACTGGCACGACCCTACTCATCAAACTCTGCGCGCCTGTATGAGTATTAAGTAGTTGCCCTCAGTCACTCACATATAGTTGTCCAATGGTTCCCAGTCTTGATCTGAAGTTCTGTGTTGCACTTCGGGTCCTCATTAAACAAAGTCAACACTGGACCAGTTCTCTCTGCTCCATATATGAGGAGATTGTGAGGACCCCGAGTGTGAGTCTTTGCTGGAAGGTCCCAGGAGTGTACAGGTTCTGCTGGAAGATCCCTGGAGTGTAAATGTTCTGCTGGAAGGTCCCTGGAGTGTAAAGGTTCTGCTGGAAGGTCCCTGGAGTGTAAAGGTTCTGCTGGAAGGTCCCTGGAGTGTAAAGGTTCTGCTGGAAGGTCCCTGGAGTGTATAGGTTCTGTTGGAAGGTCCCTGGAGTGTATAGGTTCTGCTGGAAGGTCCCTGGAGTGTACAGGTTCTGCTGGAAGGTCCCTGGAGTGTAAAGGTTCTGCTGGAAGGTCCCTGGAGTGTATAGGTATTGCTAGAAGGTCCCTGGAGTGTGCAGGTAACCCACGTCTCGTTTAGCACAGTTGCTTCATTCTTTACTAATTGACAAAAATATTTAAATATAAGCTGTCTAATTCCATCCCGTCTTCCTAATAGTACGTCGCATTTTGACGTATACTTTATCAAAGGCCAAAGACTGTCGTACTGGAAAATGGCAGCGGCTGCCGCAAATAACATAATGTCCAGTTTTGAGTTCATGGGTTTTCTGGTAGGATAGGCACTTTAGCACGACGGTTTCTTGACGTTAGTAACGCTCGCGAGAACGGCTGTGTATTTACCAAGCTACAACAGTACATGTAGTATTTACCAGGTACCAGCAGTATATGTAGTATTTACCAAGCACCAACAGCATGTAGCATTTTCCGAGCTCCAACAGTATATGTAGTATTTACCAAGCTTCACCAGTACATGTAGTAGATAATGGTTTGTATCTTGTATTTTTTACCAGCCATGAGGACTTTCCTTCCTCTTGTACAGTGTTCCCAAAATTTCCCGAGGTTGCAGGTGGCCCTCCACAGTCGCCCTCAGACACCTGCCCCTCCACAGTCGCCCTCAGACACCTGCCCCTCCACAGTCGCCCTCAGACACCTGCCCCTCCACAGTCGACCTCAGACACCTGCCCCTCCACAGTCGCCCTCAGACACCTGCCCCTCCACAGTCGCCCTCAGACACCTGCCCCTCCACAGTCGACCTCAGACACCTGCCCCTCCACAGTCGCCCTCAGACACCTGCCCCTCCACAGTCGCCCTCAGACACCTGCCCCTCCACAGTCGACCTCAGACACCTGCCCCTCCACAGTCGCCCTCAGACACCTGCCCCTCCACAGTCGCCCTCAGACACCTGCCCCTCCACAGTCGCCCTCAGACACCTGCCCCTCCACAGTCGCCCTCAGACACCTGCCCCTCTACAGTCGACCTCAGACACCTGCCCCTCCACAGTCGCCCTCAGACACCTGCCCCTCCACAGTCGACCTCAGACACCTGCCCCTCCACAGTCGCCCTCAGACACCTGCCCCTCCACAGTCGCCCTCAGACACCTGCCCCTCCACAGTCGACCTCAGACACCTGCCCCTCCACAGTCGCCCTCAGACACCTGCCCCTCCACAGTCGCCCTTAGACACCTGCCCCTCCACAGTCGCCCTCAGACACCTGCCCCTCCACAGTCGCCCTCAGACACCTGCCCCTTCACAGTCGCCCTCAGACACCTGCCCCTCCACAGTCGCCCTCAGACACCTGCCCCTCCACAGTCGCCCACAGACACCTGCCCCTCCACAGTCGCCCTCAGACACCTGCCCCTCCACAGTCGCCCTTAGACACCTGCCCCTCCACAGTCGCCCTCAGACACCTGCCCCCCCACAGTCGCCCTCAGACACCTGCCCCTCCACAGTCGCCCTCAGACACCTGCCCCTCCACAGTCGCCCTCAGACACCTGCCCCTCCACAGTCGCCCTCAGACACCTGCCCCTCCACAGTCGCCCTCAGACACCTGCCCCTCCACAGTCGCCCTCAGACACCTGCCCCTCCACAGTCGCCCTCAGACACCTGCCCCTCCACAGTCGCCCTCAGACACCTGCCCCTTCACAGTCGCCCTCAGACACCTGCCCCTCCACAGTCGCCCTCAGACACCTGCCCCTCCACAAGTAACAATAGTGTATTAATAATAATGACATTGATGAAGGTGAAGGATCCAATATAAGTGTGTATTATAACCCAAGTTATCCCATGTATCCTACAGCAGAAATTGACATTTCAGACTGAAACTGAGGAATACATAGTGACAATTGTATACTGCACCTTGAGAAACGATGTAGGTTACATACGATTGTGTTTTGTTTTAATTCACTAACACATATATTGAGTCTTTCCTTCACCTCCATGCATGCCCCAGGACATGGTAGAAAGTTTCTACAATGGTATTAACAACATTGATGATGACTGACTATTCTTATTGTAACAAAAATAAAAGTTATGTCATTACTAACAAAAATATACTAATAAAAGTGAATGCTTGTTAATAAGTAAACATGTATTTCAGCCATAGGTTAGAGCCGCTAGTAAGGTTACAGTCACTAGTAAGGTTACAGTCGCTAGTAAGGTTACAGTCACTAGTAAGGTTACAGTCGCTAGTAAGGTTACAGTCACTAGTAAGGTTACAGTCGCTAGTAAGGTTACAGTCGCTAGTAAGGTTACAGTCGCTAGTAAGGTTACAGTCACTAGTAAGGTTACAGTCGCTAGTAAGGTTACAGTCGCTAGTAAGGTTACGTCACTAGTAAGGTTACAGTCGCTAGTAAGGTTACGTCACTAGTAAGATTACAGTCACTAGTAAGGTTACAGTCTCTAGTAAGGTTACAGTCGCTAGTAAGGTTACAGTCGCTAGTAAGGTTACAGTCTCTAGTAAGGTTACAGTCGCTAGTAAGGTTACAGTCGCTAGTAAGGTTACAGTCGCTAGTAAGGTTACAGTCGCTAGTAAGGTTACAGTCGCTAGTAAGGATACAGTCGCTAGAAAGGTTAGTCACTAGTAAGGTTACAGTCGCTAGTAAGGTTACAGTCGCTAGTAAGGTTACAGTCACTAGTAAGGTTACAGTCGCTAGTAAGGTTACAGTCACTAGTAAGGTTACAGTCGCTAGTAAGGTTACAGTCGCTAGTAAGGTTACAGTCACTAGTAAGGTTACAGTCGCTAGTAAGGTTACAGTCGCTAGTAAGGTTACGTCACTAGTAAGGTTACAGTCGCTAGTAAGGTTACGTCACTAGTAAGGTTACAGTCACTAGTAAGGTTACAGTCTCTAGTAAGGTTACAGTCGCTCGCAAGGTTACAGTCTCTATTAAGGTTACAGTCTCTAGTAAGGTTACAGTCGCTAGTAAAGTTACAGTCGCTAGTAAGGTTACAGTCTCTATTAAGGTTACAGTCACTAGTAAGGTTACAGTCGCTAGTAAGGTTACGTCACTAGTAAGGTTACAGTCGCTAGTAAGGTTACAGTCTCTATTAAGGTTACAGTCACTAGTAAGGTTACAGTCGCTCGTAAGGTTACAGTCTCTATTAAGGTTACAGTCTCTAGTAAGGTTACAGTCGCTAGTAAGGTTACAGTCACTAGTAAGGTTACAGTCTCTATTAAGGTTACAGTCACTAGTAAGGTTACAGTCACTAGTAAGGTTACAGTCTCTAGTAAGGTTACAGTCACTAGTAAGGTTACAGTCGCTTGTAAGGTTACAGTCACTAGTAAGGTTACAGTCTCTAGTAAGGTTACAGTCGCTAGTAAGGTTACAGTCGCTAATAAGGTTACAGTCTCTAGTAAGGTTACAGTCACTAGTAAGGTTACAGTCGCTAGTAAGGTTACTGTCTCTATTAAGGTTACAGTCGCTAGTAAGGTTACAGTCACTAGTAAGGTTACAGTCTCTAGTAAGGTTACAGTCACTAGTAAGGTTACAGTCACTAGTAAGGTTACAGTCGCTAGTAAGGTTACAGTCGCTAGTAAGGTTACAGTCTCTAGTAAGGTTACAGTCGCTAGTAAGGTTACAGTCGCTAGTAAGGTTACAGTCTCTATTAAGGTTACAGTCACTAGTAAGGTTACAGTCGCTAGTAAGGTTACAGTTGCTAGTAAGGTTACAGTCTCTAGTAAGGTTACAGTCACTAGTAAGGTTACAGTCGCTAGTAAGGTTACAGTTACTAGTAAGGTTACAGGCTCTAGTAAGGTTACAGTCACTAGTAAGGTTACAGTCGCTAGTAAGGTTACAGTCGCTAGTAAGGTTACAGTTGCTAGTAAGGTTACAGTCTCTAGTAAGGTTACAGTCGCTAGTAAGGATACAGTCGCTAGTAAGGTTACAGTCGCTAGTAAGGTTACAGTCACTAGTAAGGTTACAGTCACTAGTAAGGTTACAGTCACTAGTAAGGTTACAGTCGCTAGAAAGGTTACAGTCACTAGTAAGGTTACAGTCGCTAGTAAGGTTACAGTCGCTAGTAAGGTTACAGTCGCTAGTAAGGTTACAGTCACTAGTAAGGTTACAGTCACTAGTAAGGTTACAGTCACTAGTAAGGTTACAGTCGCTAGTAAGGTTACAGTCGCTAGTAAGGTTACAGTCACTAGTAAGGTTACAGTCACAAGTAAGGTTAAAGTCGCTAGTAAGGTTACAGTCGCTAGTAAGGTTACAGTCTCTAGTAATGTTACAGTCACTAGTAAGGTTACAGTCGCTAGTAAGGTTACAGTCGCTAGTAAGGTTACAGTCACTAGTAAGGTTACAGGCTCTAGTAAGGTTACAGTCACTAGTAAGGTTACAGTCACTAGTAAGGTTACAGTCACTAGTAAGGTTACAGTCACTAGTAAGGTTACAGTCGCTAGTAAGGTTACAGTCGCTGGTAAGGTTACAGTCATTAGTAAGGTTACAGTCACTAGTAAGGTTACAGTCGCTAGTAAGGTTACAGTCGCTGGTAAGGTTACAGTCGCTGGTAATGTTACAGTCATTAGTAAGGTATTCACGTGACAATTTAAGTTCAGATAACAGTGCAATTATGTATATTCATAACACTATAATCTTGTTTATTACTTAGTAATTATATAATTGACATCGTTGTAACATCTATCGCTCCATCCCCCTAGCCTCCCACCTCTCCCTCCATCCCCCTAGCCTCCCACTTCTCCCTCCATCCCCCTAGCCCCCCACCTCTCCCTCCATCCCCCTAGCCTTCCGCCTCTCCCTCCATCCCCCTAGCCCCCCAATTCTCCCTCCATCCCCCTAGCCTCCCACCTCTCCCTCCATCCCACTAGCCTCCCACCTCGCCCTCCATCCCCCTAGCCCCCCAATTCTCCCTCCATCCCCCTAGCCTCCCACCTCTCCCTCCATCCCACTAGCCCCCCGCCTCTCCCTCCATCCCCCTAGCCCCCCACCTCTCCCTCCATCCCTCTAGCCCCCCACCTCTCTCTCCATCCCCCTAGCCTCCCACCTCTCCCTCCATCCCCCTAGCCTCCCACCATCCCCCTAGCCTCCCACCTCTCCCTCCATCCCCCTAGCCTACCACCATCCCCCTAGCCTCCCACCTCTCCCTCCATCCCCCTAGCCCCCCACCTCTCTCTCCATCCCCCTAGCCTCCCACCTCTCCCTCCATCCCCATAGCCCCCCACCTCTCCCTCCATCCCCCTGGCCCCCCACCTCTCCCTCCATCCCCCTAGCCCCTTAACTCTCCCTCCATCCCCCTAGCCCCCCACCTCTCCCACCATCCCCCTAGCCTCCCACCTCTCCCTCCATCCCCCTACCCCCACACCTCTCCCTCCATCCCCCTAGCCCCCCACCTCTCCCTCCATCCCCCTAGTCCCCCACCTCTCTCTCCATCCCCCTACCCTCCCACCTCTCCCTCCATCCCCCTAGCCCCCCACCTCTCCCTCCATCCCCCAAGCCCCCCACCTCTCTCTCCATCCCCCTAGCCTCCCACCTCTCCCTCCATCCCCCTAGCCCCCCACCTCTCCCTCCATCCCCCCAGCCCCCCACCTCTCCCTCCATCCCCCTAGCCCCCCACCTCTCTCTCCATCCCCCTACCCTCCCATCTCTCCCTCCATCCCCCTAGCCTCCCACCATCCCCCTAGCCTCCCACCTCTCCCTCCATCCCCCTAGCCCCCCACCTCTCCCTCCATCCCCCAAGCCCCCCACCTCTCTCTCCATCCCCCTAGCCTCCCACCTCTCCCTCCATCCCCCTAGCCCCCCGCCTCTCCCTCCATCCCCCTAGCCCCCCACCTCTCCCTCCATCCCCCTAGCCCCCCACCTCTCTCTCCATCCCCCTAGCCTCCCACCTCTCCCTCCATCCCCCTAGCCTCCCACCATCCCCCTAGCCTCCCACCTCTCCCTCCATCCCCCTAGCCTACCACCATCCCCCTAGCCTCCCACCTCTCCCTCTATCCCCCTAGCCTCCCTCCATCCCCCTAGCCCCCCACCTCTCTCTCCATCCCCCTAGCCTCCCACCTCTCCCTCCATCCCCCTAGCCCCCCACCTCTCCCTCCATCCCCCTGGCCCCCCACCTCTCCCTCCATCCCCCTAGCCCCTTAACTCTCCCTCCATCCCCCTAGCCCCCCACCTCTCCCACCATCCCCCTAGCCTCCCACCTCTCCCTCCATCCCCCTAGCCCCACACCTCTCCCTCCATCCCCCTAGCCCCCCACCTCTCCCTCCATCCCCCTAGTCCCCCACCTCTCTCTCCATCCCCCTACCCTCCCACCTCTCCCTCCATCCCCGTGGCCCCCCACCTCTCCCTCCATCCCCCTAGCCTCCCACCTCTCCCTCCATCCCCTTAGCCTCCCACCTCTCCCTCCATCCCCCTAGCCTCCCACCTCTCCCTCCATCCCCCAAGCCCCCCACCTCTCCCTCCATCTCCCTAGCCTCCCACCTCTCCCTCCATCCCCCTAGCCTCCAACCTCTCTCTCCATCCCCCTACCCTCCCACCTCTTCCTCCATCCCCCTAGCCCCCCACCTCTCCCTCCATCTCCCTAGCCCCCCACCTCTCCCTCCATCTCCCTAGCCCCCCCCCACCTCTCTCTCCATCCCCCTAGCCCCCTGCCTCTCCCTCCATCCCCCTAGCCTCCCACCTCTCCCTCCATCCCCCTAGCCTCCCTCCATCCCCCTAGCCCCTCACTTCTCTCTCCATCCCCCTAGCCTCCCACCTCTCCCTCCATCCCCCTAGCCCCCCACCTCTCCCTCCATCCCCCTAGACCCCCACCTCTCCCTTCATCCCCCTAGCTTCCCACCTCTCCCTCCATCCCCCTAGCCTCCCTCCATCCCCCTAGCCCCCCACCTCTCTCTCCATCCCCCTAGCCTCCCACCTCTCCCTCCATCCCCCTAGCCTCCCACCTCTCCCTCCATCCCCCTAGCCCCCCACCTCTCCCTCCATCCCCCTAGCCCCCCACCTCTCCCTCCATCACCCTAGCCTCCCACTTCTCCCTCCATCCCCCCTAGCCTCCCTCCATCCTTCTAGCCTCCCTCCATCCCCCTAGCCTCCCACCTCTCCCTCCATCCCCCTAGCCTCCCTCCATCCCCCTAGCCTTCCGCCTCTCCCTCCATCCCCCTAGCCTCCTACCTCTCCCTCCATCCCCCTAGCCCCCCACCTCTCCCTCCATCCCCCTAGCCCCCCACCTCTCCCTCCAAACCCCTAGCCTTCCGCCTCTCCCTCCATCCCCCTAGCCTCCCACCTCTCCCTCCATCCCCCTAGCCCCCCACCTCTCCCTCCATCCCCCTAGCCCCCCACCTCCCCCTCCATCCCCCTAGCCTTCCGCCTCTCCCTCCATCCCCCTAGCCTCCCACCTCTCCCTCCATCCCCCTAGCCTCCCACCTCTCCCTCCTTCCCCCTAGCCTCCTACATCTCCCTCCATCCCCCTAGCCCCCCATCTCTCTCTCCATCCCCCTAGCCTCCCACCTCTCCCTCCATCCCCCCAGCCTCCCACCTCTCCCTCCATCCCCCTAGCCCCCCACCTCTCCCTCCATCCCCCAAGCCCCCCACCTCTCTCTCCCTCCCCCTAGCCTCCCACCTCTCCCTCCATCCCCCTAGCCCCCCACCTCTCCCTCCATCCCCCCAGCCCCCCACCTCTCCCTCCATCCCCCTAGCCCCCCACCTCTCTCTCCATCCCCCTAGCCCCCCGCCTCTCCCTCCATCCTCCTAGCCTCCCACCTCTCCCTCCATCCCCCTAGCCTCCCACCTCTCCCTCCATCCCCCTAGCCTCCCACCTCTCCGTCCATCCCCCTAGCCTCCCACCTCTCTCTCCATCCCCCTAGCCTCCCACCTCTCCCTCCATCCCCCTAGCCCCCCTCCTCTCCCTCCAACACCCTAGCCCCCCATCTCTCTCTCCATCCCTCTAGCCTCCCACCTTTCCCTCCATCCCCCTAGCCCCCCACCTCTCTCTCCATCCCCCTAGCCCCCCACCTCTCCCTCCATCCCCCTAGCCTCCCACCTCTCCCTCCATCCCCCTTGCCCCCCGCCTCTCCCTCCATCACCCTAGCCTCCCACCTCTCCCTCCATACCCCTAGCCTCCCACCTCTCCCTCCATCCCCCTAGCCCCCCACCTCTCTCTCCATCCCCTAGCCTCCCACCTCTCCCTCCATCCCCCTAGCCTCCCACCTCTCCCTCCATCCCCCTAGCCCCCCACCTCTCCCTCCATCCCCTTAGCCCCCCACCTCTCTCTCCATCCCCCTAGCCTCCCACCTCTCCCTCCATCCCCCTAGCCTCCCACCTCTCCCTCCATCCCCCTAGCCCCCCACCTCTCTCTCCATCCCCCTAGCCCCCCTCCTCTCCCTCCATCCCCCTAGCCTCCCACCTCTCTCTCCATCCCCCTAGCCTCACACCTCTCCCTCCATCCCCCTAGCCCCCCACCTCTCCCTCCATCCCCCTAGCCCCCCACCTCTCCCTCCATCCGCCTAGCCCCCCACCTCTCTCTCCATCCCCCTAGCCCCCCGCCTCTCCCTCCATCCCCCTAGCCTCCCATTTCTCCCTCTATCCCCCTAGCCTCCCACCTCTCCCTCCATCCCCCTAGCCTCCCACCTCTCCCTCCATCCCCCTAGCCTCTCACCTCTCCCTCCATCCCCCTAGCCCCCCACCTCTCTCTCCATCCCCCTAGCCTCCCACCTCTCTCTCCATCCCCCTAGCCTCCCACCTCTTCCTCCATCCCCCTAGCCCCCCACCTCTCCCTCCATCTCCCTAGCCCCCCACCTCTCCCTCCATCCCCCTAGCCCCCCCACCTCTCTCTCCATCCCTTTATCCCCCCGCCTCTCCCTCCATCCCCCTAGCCTCCCACCATCCCCCTAGCCCCCCACCTCTCTCTCCATCCCCCTAGCCCCCCACCTCTCCCTCCATCCCCCTAGACCCCCACCTCTCCCTCCATCCCCCTAGCCTCCCACCTCTCCCTCCATCCCCCTAGCCCCCCGCCTCTCCCTCCATCCCCCTAGTCCGCCACCTCTCCCTCCATCCCCCTAGCCCCCCACCTCTCTCTCCATCCCCCTAGCCTCCCACCTCTCCCTCCATCCCCCTAGCCTCCCACCATCCCCCTAGCCTCCCACCTCTCCCTCCATCCCCCTAGCCTACCACCATCCCCCTAGCCTCCCACCTCTCCCTCCATCCCCCTAGCCTCCCTCCATCCCCCTAGCCCCCCACCTCTCTCTCCATCCCCCTAGCCTCCCACCTCTCCCTCCATCCCCCTAGCCCCCCACCTCTCCCTCCATCCCCCTGGCCCCCCACCTCTCCCTCCATCCCCCTAGCCCCTTAACTCTCCCTCCATCCCCCTAGCCCCCCACCTCTCCCACCATCCCCCTAGCCTCCCACCTCTCCCTCCATCCCCCTAGCCCCACACCTCTCCCTCCATCCCCCTAGCCCCCCACCTCTCCCTCCATCCCCCTAGTCCCCCACCTCTCTCTCCATCCCCCTACCCTCCCACCTCTCCCTCCATCCCCGTGGCCCCCCACCTCTCCCTCCATCCCCCTAGCCCCCCACCTCTCCCTCCATCCCCCAAGCCCCCCACCTCTCTCTCCATCCCCCTAGCCTCCCACCTCTCCCTCCATCCCCCTAGCCCCCCGCCTCTCCCTCCATCCCCCTAGCCCCCCACCTCTCCCTCCATCCCCCTAGCCCCCCACCTCTCTCTCCATCCCCCTAGCCTCCCACCTTTCCCTCCATCCCCCTAGCCTCCCACCATCCCCCTAGCCTCCCACCTCTCCCTCCATCCCCCTAGCCTACCACCATCCCCCTAGCCTCCCACCTCTCCCTCCATCCCCCTAGCGTCCCTCCATCCCCCTAGCCCCCCACCTCTCTCTCCATCCCCCTAGCCTCCCACCTCTCCCTCCATCCCCCTAGCCCCCCACCTCTCCCTCCATCCCCCTGGCCCCCCACCTCTCCCTCCATCCCCCTAGCCCCTTAACTCTCCCTCCATCCCCCTAGCCCCCCACCTCTCCCACCATCCCCCTAGCCTCCCACCTCTCCCTCCATCCCCCTAGCCCCACACCTCTCCCTCCATCCCCCTAGCCCCCCACCTCTCCCTCCATCCCCCTAGTCCCCCACCTCTCTCTCCATCCCCCTACCCTCCCACCTCTCCCTCCATCCCCGTGGCCCCCCACCTCTCCCTCCATCCCCCTAGCCTCCCACCTCTCCCTCCATCCCCTTAGCCTCCCACCTCTCCCTCCATCCCCCTAGCCTCCCACCTCTCTCTCCATCCCCCAAGCCCCCCACCTCTCCCTCCATCTCCCTAGCCTCCCACCTCTCCCTCCATCCCCCTAGCCTCCCACCTCTCTCTCCATCCCCCTACCCTCCCACCTCTTCCTCCATCCCCCTAGCCCCCCACCTCTCCCTCCATCTCCCTAGCCCCCCACCTCTCCCTCCATCTCCCTAGCCCCCCCACCTCTCTCTCCATCCCCCTAGCCCCCTGCCTCTCCCTCCATCCCCCTAGCCTCCCACCTCTCCCTCCATCCCCCTAGCCTCCCTCCATCCCCCTAGCCCCTCACTTCTCTCTCCATCCCCCTAGCCTCCCACCTCTCCCTCCATCCCCCTAGCCCCCCACCTCTCCCTCCATCCCCCTAGACCCCCACCTCTCCCTTCATCCCCCTAGCTTCCCACCTCTCCCTCCATCCCCCTAGCCTCCCTCCATCCCCCTAGCCCCCCACCTCTCTCTCCATCCCCCTAGCCTCCCACCTCTCCCTCCATCCCCCTAGCCTCCCACCTCTCCCTCCATCCCCCTAGCCCCCCACCTCTCCCTCCATCCCCCTAGCCCCCCACCTCTCCCTCCATCACCCTAGCCTCCCACTTCTCCCTCCATCCCCCCTAGCCTCCCTCCATCCTTCTAGCCTCCCTCCATCCCCCTAGCCTCCCACCTCTCCCTCCATCCCCCTAGCCTCCCTCCATCCCCCTAGCCTTCCGCCTCTCCCTCCATCCCCCTAGCCTCCTACCTCTCCCTCCATCCCCCTAGCCCCCCACCTCTCCCTCCATCCCCCTAGCCCCCCACCTCTCCCTCCAAACCCCTAGCCTTCCGCCTCTCCCTCCATCCCCCTAGCCTCCCACCTCTCCCTCCATCCCCCTAGCCCCCCACCTCTCCCTCCATCCCCCTAGCCCCCCACCTCTCCCTCCATCCCCCTAGCCTTCCGCCTCTCCCTCCATCCCCCTAGCCTCCCACCTCTCCCTCCATCCCCCTAGCCTCCCACCTCTCCCTCCTTCCCCCTAGCCTCCTACATCTCCCTCCATCCCCCTAGCCCCCCATCTCTCTCTCCATCCCCCTAGCCTCCCACCTCTCCCTCCATCCCCCCAGCCTCCCACCTCTCCCTCCATCCCCCTAGCCCCCACCTCTCCCTCCATCCCCCAAGCCCCCACCTCTCTCTCCATCCCCCTAGCCTCCCACCTCTCCCTCCATCCCCCTAGCCCCCCACCTCTCCCTCCATCCCCCCAGCCCCCCACCTCTCCCTCCATCCCCCTAGCCCCCCACCTCTCTCTCCATCCCCCTAGCCCCCCGCCTCTCCCTCCATCCTCCTAGCCTCCCACCTCTCCCTCCATCCCCCTAGCCTCCCACCTCTCCCTCCATCCCCCTAGCCTCCCACCTCTCCGTCCATCCCCCTAGCCTCCCACCTCTCTCTCCATCCCCCTAGCCTCCCACCTCTCTCTCCATCCCCCTAGCCCCCCTCCTCTCCCACCAACACCCTAGCCCCCCATCTCTCTCTCCATCCCTCTAGCCTCCCACCTTTCCATCCATCCCCCTAGCCCCCCACCTCTCTCTCCATCCCCCTAGCCCCCCACCTCTCCCTCCATCCCCCTAGCCTCCCACCTCTCCCTCCATCCCCCTTGCCCCCCGCCTCTCCCTCCATCACCCTAGCCTCCCACCTCTCCCTCCATACCCCTAGCCTCCCACCTCTCCCTCCATCCCCCTAGCCCCCCACCTCTCTCTCCATCCCCTAGCCTCCCACCTCTCCCTCCATCCCCCTAGCCTCCCACCTCTCCCTCCATCCCCCCTAGCCCCCCACCTCTCCCTCCATCCCCTTAGCCCCCCACCTCTCTCTCCATCCCCCTAGCCTCCCACCTCTCCCTCCATCCCCCTAGCCTCCCACCTCTCCCTCCATCCCCCTAGCCCCCCACCTCTCTCTCCATCCCCCTAGCCCCCACCTCTCCCTCCATCCCCCTAGCCTCCCACCTCTCTCTCCATCCCCCTAGCCTCACACCTCTCCCTCCATCCCCCTAGCCCCCCACCTCTCCCTCCATCCCCCTAGCCCCCCACCTCTCCCTCCATCCGCCTAGCCCCCCACCTCTCTCTCCATCCCCCTAGCCCCCCGCCTCTCCCTCCATCCCCCTAGCCTCCCATTTCTCCCTCTATCCCCCTAGCCTCCCACCTCTCCCTCCATCCCCCTAGCCTCCCACCTCTCCCTCCATCCCCCTAGCCTCCCACCTCTCCCTCCATCCCCCTAGCCCCCACCTCTCTCTCCATCCCCCTAGCCTCCCACCTCTCTCTCCATCCCCCTAGCCTCCCACCTCTTCCTCCATCCCCCTAGCCCCCCACCTCTCCCTCCATCTCCCTAGCCCCCCACCTCTCCCTCCATCCCCCTAGCCCCCCCACCTCTCTCTCCATCCCCTTATCCCCCCGCCTCTCCCTCCATCCCCCTAGGCTCCCACCATCCCCCTAGCCCCCCACCTCTCTCTCCATCCCCCTAGCCCCCCACCTCTCCCTCCATCCCCCTAGACCCCCACCTCTCCCTCCATCCCCCTAGCCTCCCACCTCTCCCTCCATCCCCCTAGCCCCCCGCCTCTCCCTCCATCCCCCTAGTCCGCCACCTCTCCCTCCATCCCCCTAGCCCCCCACCTCTCTCTCCATCCCCCTAGCCTCCCACCTCTCCCTCCATCCCCCTAGCCTCCCACCATCCCCCTAGCCTCCCACCTCTCCCTCCATCCCCCTAGCCTACCACCATCCCCCTAGCCTCCCACCTCTCCCTCCATCCCCCTAGCCTCCCTCCATCCCCCTAGCCCCCCACCTCTCTCTCCATCCCCCTAGCCTCCCACCTCTCCCTCCATCCCCCTAGCCCCCCACCTCTCCCTCCATCCCCCTGGCCCCCCACCTCTCCCTCCATCCCTCTAGCCCCTTAACTCTCCCTCCATCCCCCTAGCCCCCCACCTCTCCCACCATCCCCCTAGCCTCCCACCTCTCCCTCCATCCCCCTAGCCCCACACCTCTCCCTCCATCCCCCTAGCCCCCCACCTCTCCCTCCATCCCCCTAGTCCCCCACCTCTCTCTCCATCCCCCTACCCTCCCACCTCTCCCTCCATCCCCGTGGCCCCCCACCTCTCCCTCCATCCCCCTAGCCTCCCACCTCTCCCTCCATCCCCTTAGCCTCCCACCTCTCCCTCCATCCCCCTAGCCTCCCACCTCTCCCTCCATCCCCCAAGCCCCCACCTCTCCCTCCATCTCCCTAGCCTCCCACCTCTCCCTCCATCCCCCTAGCCTCCCACCTCTCCCTCCATCCCCCTAGCCTCCCACCTCTCTCTCCATCCCCCTAGCCTCCCACCTCTTCCTCCATCCCCCTAGCCCCCCACCTCTCCCTCCATCTCCCTAGCCCCCCACCTCTCCCTCCATCCCCCTAGCCCCCCCACCTCTCTCTCCATCCCCCTAGCCCCCTGCCTCTCCCTCCATCCCCCTAGCCTCCCACCTCTCCCTCCATCCCCCTAGCCTCCCTCCATCCCCCTAGCCCCTCACTTCTCTCTCCATCCCCCTAGCCTCCCACCTCTCCCTCCATCCCCCTAGCCCCCCACCTCTTCCTCCATCCCCCTAGACCCCCACCTCTCCCTCCATCCCCCTAGCTTCCCGCCTCTCCCTCCATCCCCCTAGCCTCCCTCCATCCCCCTAGCCCCCCACCTCTCTCTCCATCCCCCTAGCCTCCCACCTCTCCTTCCATCCCCCTAGCCTCCCACCTCTCCCTCCATCCCCCTAGCCCCCCACCTCTCCCTCCATCCCCCTAGCCCCCACCTCTCCCTCCATCACCCTAGCCTCCCACTTCTCCCTCCATCCCCCTAGCCTCCCTCCATCCTTCTAGCCTCCCTCCATCCCCCTAGCCTCCCACCTCTCCCTCCATCCCCCTAGCCTCCCTCCATCCCCCTAGCCTTCCGCCTCTCCCTCCATCCCCCTAGCCTCCTACCTCTCCCTCCATCCCCCTAGCCCCCCACCTCTCCCTCCATCCCCCTAGCCCCCCACCTCTCCCTCCAAACCCCTACCCTTCCGCCTCTCCCTCCATCCCCCTAGCCTCCCACCTCTCCCTCCATCTCCCTAGCCCCCCACCTCTCCCTCCATCCCCCTAGCCCCCCACCTCCCCCTCCATCCCCCTAGCCTTCCGCCTCTCCCTCCATCCCCCTAGCCTCCCACCTCTCCCTCCATCCCCCTAGCCTCCCACCTCTCCCTCCTTCCCCCTAGCCTCCTACATCTCCCTCCATCCCCCTAGCCCCCCATCTCTCTCTCCATCCCCCTAGCCTCCCACCTCTCCCTCCATCCCCCTAGCCTCCCACCTCTCCCTCCATCCCCCTAGCCCCCCACCTCTCCCTCCATCCCCCAAGCCCCCCACCTCTCTCTCCATCCCCCTAGCCTCCCACCTCTCCCTCCATCCCCCTAGCCCCCCACCTCTCCCTCCATCCCCCCAGCCCCCCACCTCTCCCTCCATCTCCCTAGCCCCCCACCTCTCTCTCCATCCCCCTAGCCCCCCGCCTCTCCCTCCATCCTCCTAGCCTCCCACCTCTCCCTCCATCCCCCTAGCCTCCCAGCTCTCCCTCCATCCCCCTAGCCTCCCACCTCTCCGTCCATCCCCCTAGCCTCCCACCTCTCTCTCCATCCCCCTAGCCTCCCACCTCTCTCTCCATCCCCCTAGCCCCCCTCCTCTCCCTCCAACCCCCTAGCCTCCCATCTCTCTCTCCATCCCTCTAGCCTCCCACCTTTCCCTCCATCCCCCTAGCCCCCCACCTCTCTCTCCATCCCCCTAGCCCCCCACCTCTCCCTCCATCCCCCTAGCCTCCCACCTCTCCCTCCATCCCCCTAGCCCCCCGCCTCTCTCTCCATCACCCTAGCCTCCAACCTCTCCCTCCATACCCCTAGCCTCCCACCTCTCCCTCCATCCCCCTAGCTCCCTACCTCTCTCTCCATCCCCTAGCCTCCCACCTCTCCCTCCATCCCCCTAGCCTCCCACCTCTCCCTCCATCCCCCTAGCCCCCCACCTCTCCCTCCATCCCCTTAGCCCCCCACCTTTTTCTCCATCCCCCTAGCCTCCCACCTCTCCCTCCATCCCCCTAGCCTCCCACCTCTCCCTCCATCCCCCTAGCCCCCAACCTCTCTCTCCATCCCCCTAGCCCCCCACCTCTCCCTCCATCCCCCTAGCCTCCCACCTCTCTCTCCATCCCCCTAGCCTCACACCTCTCCCTCCATCCCCCTAGCCCCCCACCTCTCCCTCCATCCCCCTAGCCCCCCACCTCTCCCTCCATCCGCCTAGCCCCCCACCTCTCTCTCCATCCCCCTAGCCCCCCGCCTCTCCCTCCATCCCCCTAGCCTCCCATTTCTCCCTCCATCCCCCTAGCCTCCCACCTCTCCCTCCATCCCCCTAGCCTCCCACCTCTCCCTCCATCCCCCTAGCCTCTCACCTCTCCCTCCATCCCCCTAGCCCCCCACCTCTCTCTCCATCCCCCTAGCCTCCCACCTCTCTCTCCATCCCCCTAGCCTCCCACCTCTTCCTCCATCCCCCTAGCCCCCCACCTCTCCCTCCATCTCCCTAGCCCCCCACCTCTCCCTCCATCCCCCTAGCCCCCCCACCTCTCTCTCCATCCCCCTATCCCCCCGCCTCTCCCTCCATCCCCCTAGCCTCCCACCATCCCCCTAGCCCCCCACCTCTCTCTCCATCCCCCTAGCCCCCCACCTCTCCCTCCATCCCCCTAGACCCCCACCTCTCCCTCCACCCCCCTAGCCTCCCACCTCTCCCTCCATCCCCCTAGCCCCCCGCCTCTCCCTCCATCCCCCTAGCCTCCCACCTCTCCCTCCATCCCCCTAGCCTCCCTCCATCCCCCTAGCCCCCCACCTCTCTCTCCATCCCCCTAGCCAACCACCTCTCCCTCCATCTCCCTAGACCCCCACCTCTCCCTCCATCCCCCTAGCCTCCCACCTCTCCCTCCATCCCCCTAGCCCCCCACCTCTCCCTCCTTCCCCCTAGCCCCCCACCTCTCCCTCCATCCCCCTAGCCCCACACCTCTCCCTCCATCCCCCTAGCCTCCCACTTCTCCCTCCATCCCCCTAGCCTCCCTCCATCCCCCTAGCCTCCCTCCATCCCCCTAGCCTCCCACCTCTCCCTCCATCTCCCTAGCCTCCCTCCATCCCCCTAGCCTTCCGCCTCTCCCTCCATCCCCCTAGCCTCCTACCTCTCCCTCCATCCCCCTAGCCCCCCACCTCTCCCTCCATCCCCCTAGCCTCCTACCTCTCCCTCCATCCCCCTAGCCCCCCACCTCTCCCTCCATTCCCCTAGCCCCCCACCTCTCCCTCCAAACCCCTAGCCTTCCGCCTCTCCCTCCATCCCCCTAGCCTCCCACCTCTCCCTCCATCCCCCTAGCTTTCCGCCTCTCCCTCCATCCCCCTAGCCTCCCACCTCTCCCTCCATCCTCCTAGCCCCCCCACCTCTCCCTCCATCCCCCTAACTTTCCGCCTCTCCCTCCATCCCCCTAGCCTCCCACCTCTCCCTCCATCCCCCTAGCCTCCCACCTCTCCCTCCATCCCCCTAGCCCCACACCTCTCCCTCCATCCCCCTAGCCCCACACCTCTCCCTCCATCCCCCAGCCTCCCGCCTCTCCCTCCATCCCCCAGCCTCCCACCTCTCCCTCCATCCCCCAGCCTCCCGCCTCTCCCTCCATCCCCCAGCCTCCCACCTCTCCCTCCATCCCCCAACCTCCCGCCTCTCCCTCCATCCCCCTAGCCTCCCACCTCTCCCTCCATCCCCTAGCCTCCCACCTCTCCCTCCATCCCCCAGCCTCCCGCCTCTCCCTCCATCCCCCTAGCCTCCCACCTCTCCCTCCATCCCCCTAGCCTCCCACCTCTCCCTCCATCCCCCTAGCCTCCCACCTCTCCCTCCATCCCCCTAGCCCCACACCTCTCCCTCCATCCCCCTAGCCCCACACCTCTCCCTCCATCCCCCAGCCTCCCACCTCTCCCTCCATCCCCCAGCCTCCCGCATCTCCCTCCATCCCCCTATCCTCCCACCTCTCCCTCCATCCCCCAGCCTCCCGCCTCTCCCTCCATCCCCCTAGCCTCCCACCTCTCCCTCCATCCCCCTAGCCTCCCACCTCTCCCTCCATCCCCCTAGCCTCCCACCTCTCCCTCCATCCCCCTAGCCCCACAATTCTCCCTCCATCCCCCTAGCCCCACACCTCTCCCTCCATCCCCCAGCCTCCAGCCTCTCCCTCCATCCCCCAGCCTCCCACCTCTCCCTCCATCCCCCAGCCTCCCGCCTCTCCCTCCATCCCCCAGCCTCCCACCTCTCCCTCCATCCCCCAGCCTCCCGCCTCTCCCTCCATCCCCCTAGCCTCCCACCTCTACCTCCATCCCCCAGCCTCCCACCTCTCCCTCCATCCCCCAGCCTCCCACCTCTCCCTCCATCCCCATGTCAATAATCACAGCGTGCACAGTCATCACTTGGAAAGCTCCTGGGGCCAGAGTAATGACCTTAGCATGCACAGTCATCCCCTGGATGGCTGCAGTGACCATGACAATTATCTCAGCGTGTTCAGTCATCGGCTGGAAGGCACCCAGGATGAAGGCAATAATGTTAGCGTGCACAGTCATCGCCTGGAAAGCACCAGGACCATTGAATGATCTTATCGTGCACAGTAATCGTCTAGAAAGCTCGAGGGACCATTGGCAATGTGATCTTAGCAAGTACATCATTACCTAGAAGGCACCCCGAACCATGACGATGATATCAGCGTGCACAGTCATCTCCTGGAAGACACCTGGGACCATGGTAAAGACCATAGCATGCACAGTCATCGCTTGGACAGCTACAGGTACATTGCAATGATCTCGGCTTGCACAGACATCGTCTGAAAGGCACCGTGGACCAAGGGGATGATCTTAATGTGCACAGTAATGGCCTAGAAGGCACCAGTGACCACGGCAATGATCCTAGTATTCACATCATTGCCTAGAAGGTACCAAGCACCATGGGAATAATCTCCGCGTACTTAGTAATCGCCTGGAAGGCACCTGGGAGTCCAGGGACCATGGTAATGATCTCAGAGCGCGCAGTTATTGCCTGAAAGGCACTAGGCACCATAGCAATGATCTCAGAGTGAACAGTCGTCGTTTGGAAGGTACCCGGGACCATTACAATGATCTCAGCGTACACAATCATCTCCTGGAAAGTACCAGGGACCAAAATAATGGTCTCAGCGTTCACAATCATCGATTTTAAGGCACCCGGGACAATGACAATGATCTTAGCATGCACAGTCATCGCCTGGAAAGCTCCAGGGACCATGACAGTGATCTTAGTGTGCACAGAAATCACCTAGATGGCACCAGGGGCCATGGCAATGATCTCAGCGTGCACAGTCATTGCATGGAAACCTGCAGGGGACCATGGCATTGATTTCAGCGTACACATTCGTCGCCTGGAAGTCACCTGGGACAATAGAAAAGATGTCAGCATGCACGGCCATCGCCTGGAAGGCTCAAGGAAACACGGCAATAATATAAGAGTGCACAGTCATCGCCTGGATTGCACCCGGTACTATGGCAATAATTTTAGCATGCATAGTCATCGCCTGGAAGGCATCAGGGACCATGGCAATGATCTTACTGTGTACAGACATCGCCTGGAAGGCACTAGGGACCTTAACAATGACCTCAGCGTGCACAAACATCGCTTGGAAATCTCAAGGAACCATGGTAAGGATCTTAGCACGCAGAGTTATCGCCTGGAAGGCACCAGGGATCATTGGCAATGATCTTAACGAGCACAGTCATCGCCTGAAAATTTCTAGGGACCATGACAATGATCTCAGCTTTCACAGTCATCGCCTGAAAGGCTCCAGGGACCATTGCAATAATCTCAGCATGCACAGTCATCACCTGGTAAGCACCTGGGACCAAGGTAATGACCTTAGCGTGAACAGTCATCGCCTGAAACGCACCAGGGACCATAAAAATAATATTTGCATCCACAGTCTTTTCCTGGAAGGCACCAGAGACCATGGAAATGATCTCAGCGTTCACAGCTATCACCTTCAAGGCACCACCCGCCAAACACACACCGAAACTACGACGTTGGTACAACGTTCAAACAAGTTTTAACACCACCTAACCAGTTATAACAACCAATATAGCAAGTTGTAACAACGTTCTAATACGTCATAAACACGTTAAGCCAAGATGTAACAACATTATTACAAGTTGTAACAAGCGGAAAATAGAGACAGTTTCGGTTTGTGTTTCCAGGGCAGGGACAATGGCATTTATATCAGCATGCATGGTCTTCGTCTGGAAGGCATCCAGTACAATAGCAATGATCTCAGCAAACACAGTCATCGGCTGGAAGACGCCAGGGACAATTTCAATTATCTCAGTGTGCACAATCATGGCCCGAAGACACCATGGACAATGGTGATGATATTAGAGTGCACAGTTATCAGCTGGAGAGCACCCAGCTTGATGGGTGATCATAACAATGATATCAGTGTGCGCAGTCATCTCCTGGAAGGCACCACGGACCATGTCAATGATCTCCGCATGCACAGTCATTGTTTGGAAGTCATCTGGAACCATGGCAAAGATGTCAGCGTACACAGTAATCGCCTTTAAAGCTCCAGGGGAACATAGAAAAGATTTTAGAGTGCATAGACATCGTCTGAAAAGCTCCAGAGATCATGGTAATGATCTCAGAGTGTACAGTCCTCGTGTGAAAGGCACCAGGAACCATGGCAATGATCTCAGCGTGCACATTAACCGCCAAAAAGGCACCAGGGACCATTGCAATGATATTAGCATACACAGTCATTGCTTGGAAGGCACCAGGGACCATGACAATGATCTCAACGTGTTCAGTCATCGCCTGGATGGCTCCAGGGACCATGGCAATGATCGATTCATGCGCAATCATCGCCTGAAAGGCAATGACTATGTCAAATGGACCATGTCAATGATCTCAGAGTGCACAATCATCGTACTGAAAGCTCCAGAGACCAAGGTAATGATCTTATCGTGCTCCGTCATCGCCTGGAAGGCACCCGGGACCATGGAAATTATGTTAGTTTGCACAATCATCGCCTGGATGGAACCAGGGACCATAGCGATGAGTTTAGTGTGCACAGTCATCGGCCGGAAGGCACCACCGACTATGGCAATGATGTTAGCGATCACTGTCATCGCCTGAAAGGCAACGGGTACCTTGTAAGTGATCTCAGAGTGCACAGTTATATCCTTGAAGGCACTAGGGACCATAGCAATGATCTTACTATGCACAAACATCGCCTGGAATGCACCAGGGATCATGGCAATAATCTCAGTGTGCACAGTCATCACCTGGAAAGTACCTAGGACCTTGGTAATGATCTTAGCGTGCACAGTCATCACCTGTAAGGCACCAGGGACCATTTGAATAATATAAGCATGCACAGTCATTTCCTGGAAGGCACCCAGGACCATAGCAATAATATCAGCCTGCACAGTCATCACCTGGAAGTCACAAGGGACCATTGCAATGATTTTATCGTGCACAGTAATCCCCTAGAAAGCAACAGGGGCATGACATTTATATCAGTGTGTACAGTCATCTCCTGGAAGACACGAGGGACCATGGCAATGATCTCATCGTGCACAGTCATCGCTGGAATGTACCCGGGACTATAGCAATATTCTCAGCATGCACAGTCATCGTCTGGAAAGCTCCAGGATACCATAGCAAAGATTTTAGCGTGCATAGTCATCGCCTGGAAGGATCCAGGGACCATGTCAATGATCTTAGCGTGCGCAATCATCGCCCAGATATCCACCCAGCATCGTGGCAATGATGTTAGCGTGCACAGTCATCGCTTAAGAGGCACAAGGTACCATGGCAATGATCTCATCTTGCACAGGTATCGCCTGGAAGGCACCAGGGATCATGACAATGATGTAAACTTGCACAGTTATTGCCTGGAAATCTCCTGGGGACCATGGTAAGGATATTAGCATTCGCAGTCAAAGTCTGGAAAGCACCAGGGATCATAACAATGATCTGAGCGTATACAGTCATCGCGTGGAAGGTTCCAGGGACATTGACAATTACCTCATCGTGCACAGATATCGTCTGGATGTCTTCTGGCACAATTGCAATGATTTCAACGTGCATATTCATCACCTGGAAGGAACCCGGGACCATGTCAATGATCTTAGAATGCACAGTCATCGCCCAGAAGGCTACCCAGGACCATGGCAATGATGTTTGCATTCAGTGTCATTTGCCAGAAAGGCACCCTGACCATAGTAATGATCTTAGTGTGCACAGTCATCGCCTAAAAGGCACAAGGGACCATAGCAATGATCTCAGCATGCACAGTCATCGCCTGATAGGCATTAGTGACCATGTCAATGATCTCCGCGTGCACTGTCATCGCGACCATGGCAAAGATGCCAGAGTGCACAGTCATCGCCTGGAAGGCTCAAGGAAACACGACAATGATTTTAGCATGCACACTCATCGCCTGGAAAGCTCCTTGATGCGATAGCAAACGTTTTAGCGGGCATAGTCATCGCCTTGAAGGACCCTGGGTCCAAGATAATGATCTTATCTTGCACAATCGTCGCCGCCCAGATATCCACCCGGCACTATGGAAATGATGTTTGCGTGCACAGTTATAGCTTGGAAGGCACAACGTACCATTGCATTATTTTAGTGTGCACAGTCATCGCTTGGAAGTCATCTGGGACCATGGTAAAGATGTCAGCGTGCACAGGCATCCCCTGGAAGGCACCAGGGACTTTGGAATGATCTCAGCATGCATACGCAACGCCTGGAAAGCACAAGGAACCATAGCAACGATCATAGCCAGCACATTCGTCGCCTGGAAGGCTCCAGGGGAAACGGCATTAATCTCAGCGTACAATGTCATCGCCTGGAAAGCTCCAGGGGACCATAGAAAAGATCTTAGCGTGCAAAGTCATCGCATGGAAGGATCCTGGGACTATATCAATGATATTAGCATACACAGTTATCGCCTGGAAGGCTCAAGGGACCATGGTAATGATCTCAGCGTGAACAATAATCTCCTAGAGGGCATCAGAGACCATTACAATATTCGCAGCGTGCACTTTAATTGCCAAAAAGGCACCAGGGACCATTGCAATGAACTTATCATAATCATCATCATCTAGATGGCACCCGGCACAATATCAGTGATATCATCGTGCACAATCATCTCCTGGAAAGCGCCAGGGACTATAACAATGATCTCAGTGTGCACAGTCATCACCTGGAAAGCTCCAGGAACCGGGGTAATTAAAGCGTGCACAGGCATCGCCCAGAAAGCTACCCGGGACCATTGCAATGATGTTGGCATTCACAGTCATTGCTTGGAAGGCACAAGGGACCATGGCAATGATCTCAGCGTGCAAAGACATTGCCTGGAAATCTCCAGGGGGACCATGACAATGATCTCGACGTGCACAGTCTTTACCCGGATGATTCCAGGGACCATGGCAATGATATTTACGTGCACAGTCTTCCCCTGAAAGGTAACAGGGACAATGCCAATGATCTCAGAGTGCTCAACCATCGTATTGATGGCTCCAAAGACCTTGGTAATGATCTTAGTATGCACAGTCATCGCCTGGAAGGCCCCAGAGCCCATGGCAATGATTTTAGCATGCTCAGTCATTTCCGGGAAGACACTCAGGACCATAGCATTGATATCAGCGTGCACAGCCATTGCCTGGAAGGCACCAGGGTACATAGTAGTGATCTCGTTTACAGTCATCGTCTGGAAGGCACCAGGGTACATAGTAATGATCTCGTTTACAGTCATCGTCTGGAAGGCACCAGGGACAATGGCATTAATCTCAGCGTGCACCAGCGGGAAGGCACCATGGACCATTGAGATGATCTTAGAGTTCACAGTAATCGGCTGGAAAGCACCTAGGACGAAGGCAATGATGTTAGCGTGCACAGTCATCGCCAAGAAAGCACATGGGACCGTTGCAATGATCTTATCGTGCACAGTAATCGCCTGGTATGGCACCTGGGATTATGGAAAAATGTCAGCATGCACAGTCATCACCTGGAATTCACCAGGGATATTTCAATGATCTCAGCATCTAAAGACATGGCTTGGAAGGTACAAGGGACGATAGCAATGATCTTAGCATGCACAGTCATCGCCTGAAAGGCTACAGGGAACACGACAATGATCTAAGCGTGCACAGTCATTGCCTGGAATGCACCCGGGACTATAACAATGATCTCAGCTTGCCCAGTCCTGGCCAGGAAAGCTCCAGGACAACATTACAAAGATTTTAGCGTGCATAGTCATCGCCTGGAAGACTCCTGGGACTATATCAATGATCCTGGCGTGTGCAATCATCGCCCAGTTATCCATCCGGCACCATAGCAATGATGTTAGCATGCACAGTCATCGCTTGGATGACACAAGGCACCATGGAAATGATCTCAGTGTGCAAAGCCATAGACTGGAAGGCTCCAGGGTCGATTGTAATGACCGTAGCATGCACAGTCATCTCTTGGAAGACACCAGGGACCATTGCAATGAACTTAGTTTGCACAGGTATCGCAGGGAAGGCACCAGGGATCATGCCATTTATCTCAGAATGCACGGATATCGCAAGGAAGTCTCCAGGGACCATGTCAATGATCACAGCGTGTTCAGCCTTCGCCTGGGAAGGCACCAGGAACAATTGCAATTCTCTTATCGTGCACAGCCATTGCCTGGAAAGCTCCAGGGACCATCGTAAGGATCTTAGCATGCACAGTCATCGCCTGGAAGGCACCAGGTACCATGGTAAGGATCTTAGCATTGCACAGTTATTGCCTGGAAGGTTCCAGGGACCATGACAATGATCTCAGCGTGCACAGACATCGCCTGGAAGTCTACAGGGAATTCAATGACTTAAATGACTTCAATGTCAATGACTTTAGCGTCCATAGGCATCACCTGGAACCATGTCAACCGGGACCATGTCAATAATCTTAGCATGAAAAGTCATCGCCCAGAGAGCTACCAAAGACCATGAAAATGATCTTGATGATCATTGTTGGTGCATGCCATGATTGTAGCATGCATCAACATCGCCTGGAAGGCATCATGGTCCCAAGAAGCAGAGAAGCTTTGAGAAGCAACAGAAGAATCCATGGTATAATAGGGTATGTATGGAAGCAAAGAGGCTGAACAAAAGGGCGTGAAGGAACTTCCGGAATAACAGAACACCAGAAAGCAGAGAGAGAGATACCAGAGAACCAGGAATGGGTATGTCAGGGTGAGAAGAGAAGCAGAGAAAAATTATATAGCAAACAAAGCCAAGACCCAACCAAAGCTGCTCCATAGTCACATCAGGAGGACACCAACAGTGAAAGAACAGGTAATGAAACTTAGAACAGGCGAGGACAGGTATACAGAGAATGACAATGAGGTGTGTGAAGAACTCAACAAGAGGTTCCAGGAGGTCTTCACAATAGAACAAGGTGAGGTCACTGTGTTAGGATAGGGGAAAGTAAACCAGGCGGCCTTGGAAGGGTTTGAAATTACGAGTGAGGAGGTCAAGAGACACCTGCTATGTGTGGATGTTAGAAAGGCTGCTGGTCCAGACGGGATCTCACCATGGGTACTGAAAGAGTGTGCAGAGGCACTTTGCTTGCCACTCTCCATTGTGTATAGTAGGTCACTGGAGACGGGAGACCTACCAGAAATATGGAAGACGGCAAACGTGGTCCCAATATACAAAAATGGCAACAGGCAAGAGGCACTGAATAACAGGCCAGTGTCCTTGACTTGTATGCCATGCAAGGTGATGGAGAAGATCGTGAGAAAAAACCTAGTAACATATCTGGGGAGAAGGGACTTCGTGACAAATCGCCAACATGGACTCAGGGAGGGTAAATCTTGCCTGACTGGCTTAATAGAATTCTACGACCAGGTGACAAAGATTAAGCAAGAAAGAGAAGGCTGGGGGGGGGACTGCATTTTCTTGGATTATCGGAAAGCCTTTGACACAGTACCGCATAAGAGGCTGATACATAAGCTGAAGAGACAGGCAGATGTAGCTGGTAAGGTGCTCCAGTGGAAAAGGGAGTACCTAAGCAATAAGAAGCACTGAGTTAAAGTGAGGGGTGAGACCTCAGATTGGCGTGAAGTCACCAGTGAAGTCCCACAGGGCTCTGTACTCGGTCCTATCTTGTTTCTGATATATGTAAATGATCTCCCAGAGGGTATAGATTCATTTCTCTCAATGTTTGCTGACGATGCCAAAATTATGAGAAGGATTAAGACAGAGGAGGACTGCTTGAGGTTTTAAGAAGACCTAGACAAGCTGAAGGAATGGTCGAACTAATGGTTGTTAGAGTTTAATCCAAGCAAATGTAATGTAATGAAAATGGGCGTAGGGAGCAGGAGGCCAGATTCTAGGTATCATTTGGTAGATGAAATTCTTCAAGAGTCAGAGAGAGAAAAAAACTTGGGGGTTGACATCATGCCAGACCTGTCCCCTGCAGCCCATATCAAGAGGATAACATCAGCGGCATATGCCAGGCTGCCAAACATAAGAACGGCATTCAGAAATTTGTGTAAAGAATCATTCAGAACTTTGTATACCACATAGGTCAGGCCAATCCTGCAGTATGCAGCCCCACCATGGAGTCCATATCTAGTCAAGGATAAGACCAAACTGGAAAAAGTTCAAAGGTTTGCTACCAGACTAGTACCCGAGCTGAGAGGTATGAGCTACGAGGAGAGGCTACGGGAATTAAACCTCACTTCGCTGGAAGACAGAAGAGTTAGGAAGGACATGATCACCACATTCAAGATTCTCAAGGGAGTTGATAGGGTAGATAAATACAGGCTATTTAACACAAGGGGAACACGCACAAGGGGACACAGATGGAAACTGAGTGCCCAAGTAAACCACAGAGACATTAGAAAGAACTTTTTTTAGTGTCAGAGTGGTTGACAAATGGAATGCATTAGAAAGTGATGTAGTGGAGGCTGACTCCATATACAGTTTCAAGTGTAGATATGATAGAGCCCAATAGGCTCAAAAACCTGTACACCTGTTGATTGACGGTTGAGAGGCGGAACAAAGAGCCCGAGGTCAACCTCCGCAGGCTCAATTAGGTGAGTACCAGGGACTATGGTAATAACCTTAGCGTGCACAGTCATCACATAGAAGGCACCAGGGACCATGACAATGATATCACTGTGCACAGTCATCTCCAGAAAGGCACCCGGGACCATGACAACGATCTCAGCGTGCACAGTCACCACGTGGAAGGCACCCAAGATTATTGAAAAGATTTAAGCGTGCACAGTCATCGCCTGGAAGGCACCCAGGACATTTCAATGATCTCAGCATGCACAGTCATCGCCTGAAAGGCTCCAGAGAACATAGCAACGGTTTCAGCGTACACAGTAATCGTACACTGAAAGAGACCATGGTAATAAAATTAGTATGCACAGTCATTGCCTGGAAGGCACCTGGGACCATGGCAATGATATCAGCGTGCACAGACATCGCCTGGAGGGCATCAGAGACCATGGTAATAAAATTAGCATGCACCGTCATTGCACGGAAGGCACCCGGGACCATGGCAATGATATCAGCGAACACAATCATCGCCTGGAATGCACTCGGGACCATGGCAATGATCTTAGCATGCACAATCATCGCATGGAAAACTCCAGGGACCATTACAATGATCTTGGCATGCACAGTTATCGTTTGGAAGACCCCAGAAACCATGGCACTAATATTAGCATGCACAGTCATTGCCTGGAAGGCACCCAGAGCCATGGCAATGACATTTGCGTGCACATTCAATGCCTGGTAGGCACCAGGGCCCATGGCTATGATCTCTACAGGCTCAGTCATCTCCCGGAAGGAACGAGGGTCCTAATCAAAGATATCAGGGTGCACAGTCATCACGTGGAAGGCACCAGGGACATTGCAATGAACTCAGCGTTCTCAATCATCGAATGGAAGCCTCCAGGGAGCATGACAATTATCTCAGCATGCACAGTCATCGCCTGGAATGCACCCGGGACCAATGGCAATGATCTTAGCGTGCACAGTGATTTCTTGGGAGGCTCCCTGGGACCATTGCAAGGATCTCAGAGTGCACATACATCGCCTGGAAGGAACATCGGAACATAGCAATGATCTCAGCATGCAAAATCATCGCGTGGAATGCACCCGGGATTATGGCAATAATCCTAGCGTCCACAGTCATAGCCTGGAAAGCTCCAGGGACAATGGAAAGGATCTTAGCATGCACAGTCATCGCATGGAAGGCACCAGGAATCATGGAAATGAACTTAGCGTGCACCTTAGTCGCCTGGAAGGTTCCAGGGACCATGGCAATGATCTCAGAGTACACAGATATCGCCTGGTATGCACCCGAGACCGTTGCAGGGGTCTTAGCATGGACAATCATCGCAAGAAAGCTCTAGAGACCTCGGCAATGATCTTAGCGTGCACAGTCATCGCCTAGAAGGCACCCAGAGCCATTACAATGATATCAGCATGCACAGACATCGCCTGGATGTCACACGGGACTATGGCAATGATCCCTCCGGGCACAGTCGTCGCCGGGGAAGAAAAAAAGGGCCTTGGCAAAGATCTCAACGTGCTCAGTCATCGCCTAGACGGCACCAGGGACATTGCAATAGTCTCAGCGTTCACAGTCATTGTCTGGAAAGTACTCGTGCCAATGACAATGTTCTTAGTGTGCACAGCCAACGCCTGGAAGCCACCCGGGACTATTGCAAAGATCTCAGTGTGCACAGTCATCGTCTGGAAGGCACCATGGACCATAGAGATGATCTTTGGGTGCACAGTCATCGGCTGAAAAGCATACAGAACCAGGACAATGATGGTAGCGTGCACAGTAATCGTCTAGAAGACACCAGGGACCATGGCAATGATTATAGCGTGCACAATCATCGCCTAGAATGCACCCTGGTCCATAACAATGATATCAGCGTGCCCAGTCATCTCCAGGAAGGCTCCAGGGACCATGGTAATAATCTCAGTGGGCACATTAATCGTCGCCTGCAGTACACCATGAACCATGGCAATGATCTCAGCCTGCACAGTCATCGAATGGAAGGCACCCAGGACGAAGGAAAAGATCTCAGCGTGCAGAATGATCGCCTGGCAGGCACCCAAGTCATTGCAATTATCTCAATTATCTCAGCGTAAACAGTCCTCGCCTGGATGACTCCAGGGAACATAACAATAGTCTCAGCATGAACAGTAATCGTCTAGATAGCTCCAGGGAACCATAGCAATGATTTTAGCGTGTATTGGCATCGCCTGGAAGGAAGTCGGAACCATGTCAATGATCTTTGCGTGCACAGTTATCGCCTGGATGTCACCAGGGACCATGGCAATGATCTTAGCATGCACAGTCATTGCTTGGAAGGCACCAGAGACCATGACCATAACATTAGAATGCACAGTCATCGTCTGGAATGCACCCGGGATCATTGCAATGATCTTAACATGGACTCCAGGGACCTGTAAGCCTCGAAGGACCATGGTATTGATCTTAGCGTGCATAGTCCTCGACTAGAAGGCACCAGAAACCATTGCAGTGATCTTATCGTGCCCAGTCATCACCTGGAAAGCTCCAGGGACCATGGTAGAAATCTTATCGTGTACAGTCATTGCCTGGAAGATTCCAGGGACAATGGCAATGATATCAGCGTAAACTAACTTCGCCCTGGAAGTCTCTAGAGTCCATTGCAATGACTTTAGCGTGCATAGTCATCACCTGGTAAGAACTCGGGACCATGTCAATGATCTTAGCACGCACAGTAATCGCCCAGAAAACTACGAAGGACCATTGCATTGATGTTAGCGTGCATAGTCATCGCTTGGAAGACACCAGGGACCATGACAATGATCTTAGATTGTATAGTAATCGTCTAGAAGGCACCAGGAACCATGACCATGATCTTAGCTTGTACAGTCATCTCGTGGAAGGCTCCATGGAACATGTTAATGATATCAGCGTGCACAGTCATCGCCTCGATGGCTCCAAGGACCATGGAAATGATCTTAGCGTGCACAGACCTCGCCTGGAATGCACATAGGACCATACCAATGATCTCAGCATGCGCAGTCATCGCCTTAAATGCTCCAGGGAAGATAGCTACTATCTCAACGTGCACAGGAGGTATCGCCTGGAATGCATCAGGGACCATGGCAATGATCTTAGCGTGCAGTCATTTCCTGGAAGTCTCCAGAGACCATAGCAATGATCTCAGTGTGCACAGTCGTCTCCTGGATGGCTTCAAGGACCATGGTAATGATCATAGTGTGCAAAGTCATCGCTCTGAAGCAATCCAGAACCATGGAAATGTTGCTAGCATGCACAATCATATCTTGGAAGTTACAGTGACCATGGTAATGATCTCAGCGTTCACAGTCATCGCCTGGAAGGCACCCGAGACAATGGCAATGCTCTCAGTGTGCCAGGCATTGCCTGAAAGGCACCCGGGACCATTGCAATGATTTCGGCCTGCACAGACATCGCCTGAAAGGCACTATGGGACATGGTGATGATCTTAGCATGCACAGTCATCAACTAGAAAGCACCCAGGACGAAGGCAATGATGTTAACGTGCACAGTCATTGCCTAGAAAGCACCTGGGACCATTGCAATGATCTTAGTGTGCACAGTCATCTCCAAGAAGTCACTAGAGACCATGATGATGTTCTCAGCGGGCAAAGTCATCTCCTGCAATGAACAAGGGACCATGACAATGATCTCAGTGTGAACAGTTATCGCCTGGATTGCACCCAGGACCATGGCAAAGATCTTAGCGTGTACAGTCATCACCTGGAAGGCTCCTGGGACATTGTAAGGATCTTACCGTGCACAGTCATCGATTGGAAGGCAAAAGGGACAATAATAAGGATTTCAGCATGCACAGGCATCGCCTGGAAGGCTTCAAAGAACATGGCAATGGACTCAGCGTGCAAAGTCATCGGTTGGAAAGAACCCAGAACCAAAGCAATGATCTTAGCGTGCACAGAAATCGTCTGGAAGGCTCCACGGACCATTGCAATGATCTTAGCGTGCACAGTCGTTGCCTGGAAGGCACCCAAGACCATTACAATGATCTCAGCGTGCACAGACATCCCAGGGAAAGCACAAGGGGCCATAGCAATGATCTCAACATGCACAGTCATCTTGAGGTTATCTTGAGATGATTTCGGGGCTTTAGTGTCCTCGCGGCCCGGTCCTCGACCAGGCCTCCACCCCCAGAAAGCAGCCCGTGACAGCAGACTAACACCCTAGGTACCTATTTTACTGCTAGGTAACAGGGGCATAGGGTGAAGGAAACTCTGCCCATTGTTTCTCGCCGGCGCCCGGGATCGAACCCGCGACCACAGGATCACAAGTCCAGTGTGCTCTCTGCTCGGCCGACCGGCTCCCTAGTCATCGCCTAGTGTTGGAAATAACCAACAGTTTTCATACATCCTTTGTATTTTTATACAACATTTTTTGTATTAACATTAAGTAATTACTAAAAATTACTAACTTCTAAAATTAACCATAATCATGATTTTATAAAGCCCAATGTTCTGTTAAATCCTTCCTACTGCGTGTGTCGCCAGGCAGCGACGGGAATATTTCCACATATTGTTGGATTTAAAGAGAGTCCAGTTCATTACTTCCTTTACTCAGGATAATTGCTTACTAACAAGTATATTTACGTAGCACATTACTGCTTACTGGAACTTCCTTATTTAGTAGAATTCAACCAGTCCAATGGAAATTATTAAAAGGGTAAAATAGTTCCCCTTTATATACCTCTCATTTATTCACGCAGCTTTAATAAACCAACTTACGCTACAAGAGGTTATATTATAACATGAAAAATTTAATTGTGACAAATATTAGTCACAACTTCTTCCTTCCCTAATTAACTTCGAAATACATAAATTCATTTACGCTCGAGGTACCTAGCCCGAGCCGCGCATGTGCAATCGAAGGAAGGAGGAGACTTGACGCCATTACCAGCGTGCAAAGAGTTACTGTGTTGAAGAGCTCCCACTAAACGACTCATCTATGTCACCCTTGCATCAGCGGGTGCCAGAGTTCGTGGAGATCTTCTTCTGCATTCAACACAATTTCCTGAGAGCATAATTTCTTTATTGTCCCTACTGATATTTGTTAAAAAGTCCACTTTATTTAACATTTTCTGTGCAGGTTGCTCGTACGTTAAGCCACGCGACGACAACATAATCAATGTTAGTTTCATTTAATTCTTGGTTTCCACTTTCAATCAGCAATAGTGGCATATTAAGTCTAGCCTATACTATTTGTACATTTAATTTAGCTTTCAGCTGGAGTAGTAGCGGCGAGAGGAGAAGAATAATCTTTCATTCCATGTGCATGTCTGGTCAGCGTGTTGCGACAAGTGTGACCTCGTGACCGCCCAAAACATTTTACTATCAAATCCACAAAATAACTTAGCTGAACTTACATTTATAGTATTGTAGTATTTTTATAGAGTTCTAACAATTAAGCACAAGAATAACTTGCAGGCGATGAGTCACAATAACGTGGCTGAAGTAGACAGCCGACAGTGAAGAAGACAATCGACTTGAGTCCAAACACGCTTAAATTCAAATATTGGAGTCAAGTTTTCCCACACCTGGAAAATGTCCGGCAGGGAACCATGGCAATGATTTTAGCGTGCAAAGTCATCGCCTGGAAGGACCAGGGATCATGTCAATGATCTTAGCGTGCACAGTTATCGCCTGGAAGGCTCCAGGGACAATAGCAATGATATCAGTGTGCTCAGTCATCGTTTGGAAGGCTCCAAGGACCATTTTAATGGTCATATCGTTTACAGTCATCACCCAGAAAGCTCCCTGGAACCATGGCAATAATGTTAGCATGCACAGTCATCGTTTGGAAGGCCTCAGGGACCATGGCAATCTCTTATTGTGCACATTAATCGCCTAGAATGCTGCAGGGACCATAGCAATGATCTCGGCGTGCGCAATCATTGTATGGAAAATTCGCGGGGACCATGGAAATGATCTCAAAGTGCACAGTCATCGCCTGGGTGGCTCCATTGACCATGGCAATAATCATAGCGTGCAAAATTATCGCCTGGAAGGGACCGTGACAATGATATCAGCGTGCACAGTCATCATTTGGAAAAATCAAAGGTCCGTGTCAATGATCTCAACATGCACAGTCATAACCTGGATGACTCCAAGTACCATGGCAATAGTCGTATCATGTACAACCATTGCCTGGAAGGCACCAGGAACCATGGATGATCTTAGCGTGCACAGTTATCGCCTGAAAAGTACTGTGGGAAAACTTGACTCAATTAAATTGACACTATTTTCGATAGCTACGAAGGAACACCACCTTTTGTGAAAAAGTGGAAAACTAGGTAGAGCAAGTGGTTTGATATTAAATCCATGAACTAGTGTCCAATGGATGTTCTTAATTAATAATATATTGAATATTAAAAGGACTGTATTTTGAGTCAAATTAACTCACCCATAATGGCGGGTTACATGCGAAAAGATGAATATATCCTTAGCATGATTTCAGTGCTGGTTCTTCACTGAAGTAATTGAATATGAATAAAAATTAAGTAAATTATAATAACAATTAGAAGCAGTAATACTACAAATACTACATTATACTAATAGTATACTGTAGTATTACTATATATTACAAATACTAATAGTAAAATATATATATCAATGGGTTAGTAGAATTGATCTCATTAGGAGATCATTAATATAACTACATGGTTATTTCTTCAAATAAACATTAACAGCTTAGCTGTAAAAATGCAGATCAGTTGCCACCCTCCACCGACGACGAGTTGCGTCGAGGAAATTGTTACACGTGAAGGAGGTCGTGGGATAGCCTAGCTCCTCACGTGACGTGGACTCTGGAACTGGAAAGCAATTACATTGTAGAAATCTTCTACGTAACTAATTACAGACATATCTAATAATAAGGAATTCTTCCTAATAAATTAAATGATATATCTGTCACTGTAGAATTCTTCTACAGATATTAATGGACATGAATTCCTAAAATAATAACAGAATATTGCTAGAGAGTAAACGTACTGAATTTTTGTTTTAATTAAACGGCCTAATGACAACTAGCCTAATTATAAACATATAATCACAGTGTTTTATAACAGGTAATTAATAGTTGCAGAGTCACGTGTCCGTTGATGGAGAGAACTGTGCAATCCGTCGTCCTCAGCTGCTGTGTGAAGGACGTTGACTACGGGTTTGGTATCACTGGTTCCAGGACACGGCTATTGATTGTCAAATTAACGTGACAACGCTCGTGTAAATGTAAGAACGAATAATTAAACTATGCAAAATCTTTGCAATGGCGTCTCTCTCTGCAAGCAGGCTGGTAAGTATGTCCTCGCTAGAAGGAATGGCGTCTCCTTCCTCCAAGGCTGCGATGCGTATGCGCAGAACGCTTCAAAGTATTCTCAAGCTAGAATATGATGTGTTCAGTGACTTGCAGTAACTTGCGCTCCACATCATATGATGTATTGGAGTACGCAAGATTTTAGCGGCCCGCGGATACAAGGGGTTCATCACACCTTCATCAGGGCTCTTGTAAACAGACGCCATTTAAAACAAATCATGGGCAAAATTCCCGGGTGTAAGGGGGGCCTCAGTATTGAGTGAGCTACCAAGCCTGATGCACGCAGCATGAGCTCACAGCACTGCTGTTCAGCTTGTGACCACAGCATCACCTAAAAATGCCATAATATACATGTTCTTGCAATTATTTAGCGATGATATTATTACAGAAGACCCCTGACTGTGATAAAACTGACCAGGGTTCTGATAATAGCAGGATTGTGGTGATTTAGCGCTGTGCTCCATGGAGGGAGGAGTAATACTGTGGGAGGGAGGGTGGTGGCGTTGTCTTCTGTGTGTGGCCACCTTTTATTGACTGCACTCACCATACCAGCTTAGTGGTTCGCTATGGTGAACACAAATGTAGATACTTATATATAACGTGTGTATAGAGTGTAATAACAGAAATAGGAGTAGGTTGGGAGCCGCCATTTTGGTGAGGGATGTGGCGTCGTCTGCACGACTTATCATGTTGTTTACTGGTGACCACTACGGTCTTTGGGCACCATACCAGTTTACTTGTACAAGTATGGTGAATGAAACAGGTAGATACTTATATATAATGTGTGTATATAGCGTAATAACACTACAAACAGTATTGTTGGAGGAGAAATATTAGTGCGTCTGGCCTTGTGGGTGGCCGCCACCAGCTTGTGTATTTTGAGTAGCTACGTCTTTGTGCCTTTACTCACCATACAAGCTTAGATGTACAGTTATGGTGAACAAAACATGTAAATGCTTATACATAACATCTGTTTATAAAAGCAAAAACAGTATGGTGGGAGGAGAATGGTGGCAAGTCAGGCGAGGTGAGGGAGGGAGGGAGTGGCAGCCAGTGGCGGGCTGCCACTGCCACTCAGCATACCAACTTAGTAGTTCGTTATGGTGAACACGAATGTAGATACTTATATATAACGTCTGTATATAGTGAATAAAAGCAAAAACAATATTGTGGGTGGAGAATGTGGGCGAGTGAGGTGTTGAGGGAGTGAGTGGCAGCGAGTGGCTGGCTGGTACACGGCGGTCACTCCTCGTTACTTTTTGACTCATAATACCAACTTAGTGGTTCGTTATGGTGAACAAAATATGCAGATACTGATATATGTATATAACCTGTGTATATAGTGTAATTTTTTTTTATCTTTATTTAAAAAAATACAATAAAAATTACATATACATAAGTGTTACAAGGCAATTATACATTACAATTCTTAGTGAACAAGTGTTTCAGTAGTACAGAACAAGATCTTTAAAAAAAACTGAATGTTAAACTTATTTACCTACAAACGATTTACAAAAATTGGAGAATAAATTTACATTAAAATACAGGGGAAAATATTACATTTATATATATTTTATATAATTCTCAGTAAACAAATTTTCCATATCATCAGCGAGCATGAGCCTTAAACCCCAGATGTTATACCTGATCCTGCCTCGCAAGAACTTCAATATTTTGTCTACTGAGTAACCTTCCTGCCTGCCTATCCACACACAAAAAATGTAATCAGAAAGTAACATAATTATTGTATTCCTAATTTTCTTGCATTTTATGTCAATATGAAACATTAAAAACCTCATTAACTCGACTCTAATACTTGGTCCACATAAAGCTTTAAGAGTGTCTCTAATCCAGTTTACAAGAACAACTTTCTGCTTACAGAAATAAAATATATGCATATTATTTTCAATTTCAGTACATTGGTCACACCTATTGTTGTCCTTAATGCCCAACATCAACAACCTATCATTAGTAGGAAGGGTCTCATGAATATAGCGATACAACAGCTCACGTTGTTTTGGGGCAATAAATTTAACATGAAGGTTTGCCCATATTACTTGCCAGCTAAAGAGTGGATATGCCTCCTCTACTCTAGGAACTATATTTGGCAGTATAACATCATACACTTGTTTACTGTTCATCATTAAAAAACCTTCAATATTACAAATCCGCCTGAGAACATCAATTGCACATGAATAAAAGTGCGGTGAAATAAAGGCAAGGTCAGTATACTCTGGCATATGTATCAAATAGCTAACACGTAATTTACAATAGTAATGTCCTAGTGTAATAACCGACAAAGTATTTGTTCACTGTTTGATGAACATAATAATTGAATCAACAATATGCACACCATATTTTTTAGTACAGCGATGATTCACTCATTTTATTATATAAATATATCACACTACACACTATTGAATAATATTACAGCAAAAAAACTAGGAAAAATCAATCAGAGACATTGAAATAATTAGGTAATTATCTCTTTGTGGCCACTCCTGCCTGACAGCTGGCGAGCAACAGACCGCCTGGGACACACGCTGAGTCAGCGCCTGTTTTTTGCCAGAATTCTCCACCCTTTAGCGGGCAATATATGCCACTTACGATTTTTTTATTATTTTTCCCATGATCAGTGAACACGAATTAACAGGTTTAGAAAAATATATTTTTTTTTTGGTATGTCACCTATGGGTGACAAATGCTAAATAGCCAGGCGCCATACAAGGGTTAATTAGGAAAGTAAGGAATAGTGACAAGCACTAATGTCACCGATGACAGTATTAAGGTGCCATGTAATTTTGCACAACGCAAGTCATTTATTATGACTGCATAAAATGAACGAAAGGAATAATATATAGAATTGTTTTACATTGCAATATTTTCCACATTAGTTGTTAATTCACCTAAATGAGCGAGTTCAGTAAGTAGTAATATGCTATATAAATAAAACAACTAAAAAAACGCTGATCTTTAATAAAGGAAAGTAACTAACTGGACTCTGTTTAGATTCAACTAAATGAGGAGAGAATTACCTGTGACTTCCTGTCACGTCACTGATACTAGGAAGAATTTGGCAAAAATGGCTTCGCAATAGAAAACATTAATATAAATTATTAATTGGATTAATTCTACGAATTAGTAAGCTTAGTATTACTGTGGATAATACAATAAGGATGTATTATTATACAAAAATGATGTAAAAGTGTTGGATAATCTCCAACAAGTACCCGGGACTATGGAAATTATGTTACTGTGCACAGTCATCTGCTGGATGGCACCACTGACCATAGATATGATGTTACTGTGCACAGTCATCTGCTGGAAGGCACCACGGACCATGACAATGATGTCAGCTTGCACGGTCATCGCCTGAAAAACACCAGGGACTATTTGCAATGATCTTAGCATGCGCAGTCGTTGCCTGGAAGTCACCAGGGACCATGGTAATGATCTTACTGTTCACAGTCATCGCCTCCAAGGCTCCAGGGACCATGGCAATGATTTCACGGACCAATTGCCATTGTAATGATCTTCAGGGAGCAATTGCAATAATCTTGCAATGATCTTAGCCTGCGCAGTCATTGCCTGTAAGGCACAAAGAACCATAGGAATGATCTTGGAGTGCACAGACATCGCCTGGAAGGCACCAGGGACCATTGCATTGATCTAACCGAACAAAGTCATCGCCTGGTAGTCTCCTTGAATCATCAATACTATACCGCTGAGATCAATACCATGGTACCTGGAGCTTTCCAGTCGATGACTGTGAGCAGTAAGATCATTACCATGGTCGCTGGTGCCTTTCAGGCGATGTCTGTGCACGCTAAGATCATTCCCATGGATCCTTGTGCCTTCTAGGTGATTTCTGAGCACACTAAGATAATTGAAATGGTCCCTGGTGCCTCCCAGGCAATGACTGTGCATGCTAAGATCATTACCAAGGTCTCTGGAGCCTTCCAGGCAATGACTGTGCTTGGTAAGAACATTGCAATTGACCCGGGAGCATTTCAAGCGATGACTGTACAAGCCAAGGTCATTACAATGATCCCTGGTTCCTTCCAGGTTATGGGTCTGCACGCTAAGATCAATACCATGGCCCATGGAGAATTACAGATGAGGACTGTGAACGCTGAGATCATTACTATGGTCCCTGGAACCTTCAAGGCGATGACTGCGCACGCAAGGATCATTGCCATGGCTTCTGGTGTCATCTAGGCAATGACTGTGCACGGTAAGATCATTGCAATTTATCCTGGTGCCTTCTAGGCGATGACTGTGCACGCAAATATCACTATCATGGTCTGTGGTGCTTTCCAGCCGTTGACTGAGCACGCAGAGATCATTACCAAGGTCCCTGGTGCCTTTCAGGAGATGACTGTCATGCTGATATCATTCTCATGTTTCCTGGTGCATTCTAGGCAATCATTCTGCACAATAAGATCACTACCATGGTCTCTAGAGTCTTTCAGGCGATGACTGTGCATGCTAAGGTGATTGCCATTGTCCCTTGTGCATTCCAGGCGATGACTGTACACGCTAAGATCACTGCTATGGTCCCTGGAGCCATTCAGGCGTGACTGTGCACCCTAAGATCATTACCATAGCTTTTGGTGCCTTCTGGGCGATGACTGTGCACGCGAACTGCAATGTGCACTGTGCACATTCATCTTTGTCAACATACAAGGACTGAAAACAAGAACAAACAACAAAGTACAGTTCATTAATGGTCTCCTCACGGAGTCAAATGCAGTATTTGGAGCTTTCACAGAAACCCATGCAGGGGAATTGTTGGACAGTGAGATCTGGATTCCAGGATATAACCTATACAAGTGTGATATGAAAATTAGGTCACATGGAGGAGTGGGTCTGTATATTAGGGAAGACCGTGTATGCTCGGAGCTCCTAAACGTTACAAATGAGGTGGTAGAGGTACTGGGATTAAAAATAGAGAAAATAAATTTAGTGATTATCTAATATACAAACCGCCAAATGCAACGGCTGAGGAATTCACAGAACAGATAAGCAAAATAGAGAATAGCCTTGATAATTTGGAGAACCCGATATCTGATATTATCTTCCTAGGTGACTTCAACTTGCCTAGTCTCAGGTGGAAAATAGCAAACAATAATATTATACCAGGAAATCTATCAGGACCTAACCAACCACAGATTAGAGAACTACTTAGATTCTGTGACAAATTTTCACTCAATCAGCAGATATCGGAGCCAACGAGAAATGAAAATATTCTAGATCTGGTCTTTACGAACAATGAAGACATTATCAGAGACATTACGATATCAGATTCCACATATTCAGATCACAAGCTCATTGAAGTGCAAACGACCATCAATACTCAGAATAGACCTAAAACGTTGATAAAGCGAGAGGGGCTATTCAGTAAATTCAATTTTAATGATAAAAGGATAGACTGGGAGATAATAAACAGGGAACTTACAAACATTCCATGGGGAACTGTTCTAAGTAATACAAGTCCTACAGAAGGAATAGAAAAACTGACTTCAGAAGCGTATCAAGTCTGTCTGAAACATGTTCCTTTGAGGAAAGCCAGAAAGAGATCTATCGTAGAAAGAGAACGCAGACGACACTATAAACGCAGGAAAAAAATAACGGAACTGCTTATGCAAACACGAATTTCCCGTCAAAGAAGGAATAATTTAAATAGGGAGATTGAAGAAATCGAGCGGAAATTGAAACACTCATATGAAACTGAAGAAAGGCAGTTAGAACAGAAAGCCATTCAGGAAATAAAGAAAAATCCAAAATATTTCTTCTCATATGCGAAATCAAAAGCAAAAACCACTGCCAGTATTGGACCTATTCGTACAAGTGAAGGTTCATACACGGAGGATGACAAAGAAATTAGTGAAATCCTAAAAAAAGCAGTATGAGGACATGTTTAGCACTCCAATAAACAACATGAAGGTGGAAGATCCAGACAATTTCTTTATGCGGGATATTCAAACCCCTGTAAATATAACTGATATGAACACGAGCGCACTAAATTTTGAAAAGAAATTGAAAACATGCCCATGCACTCGGCCCCAGGTCCAGACTCATGGAATTCAATATTTATAAAGAAATGCAAAGTGCCGGTAGCACAGGCACTCAGTATAGTGTGGAGGAAGAGCTTGGACACGGGGGAGATACCAGATGCACTTAAAGTAGCAGACATAGCCCCTCTACACAAGGGAGGGAGCAAAGCACTGGCAAAAAATTATAGACCAGTTGCACTAACATCGCACATCATAAAAGTATTTGAGAGAGTGATTAGGAGTCAGGTCACCAATTTCATGGAGACCAATGACCTTCACAACCCAGGCCAACATGGATTTCGAGCGGGAAGATCGTGCCTCTCACAGCTACTTGAGCACTACGACAAAGTCACTGAGGCATTAGAAGAGAAACAGAATGCTGATGTGATATACACGGACTTCGCAAAGGCTTTCGATAAATGTGACCATGGCGTGATAGCACACAAAATGAAGTCATTGGGATTAACCGGTGAAGTAGGACGCTGGATACTCAGTTTTCTGTCAAACAGGACTCAGTGAGTAACTGTCAACCATATAAAATCTAGTCCAAGTGCAGTGAAAAGCTCTGTACCTCAGGGTACAGTCCTTGCACCGCTGCTTTTCCTTATTCACCTATCAGATATAGACAAAAATACAAGTCACAGCTTCGTATCATCCTTTGCAGATGACACAAAAATCAGTATGAAAATTACCTCGGCTGAGGACATTGAAAAACTTCAAGCTGATATTAATAAAGTTTTCGACTGGGCATCAGAAAATAACATGATGTTTAACAGTGATAAATTCCAGGTACTCAGGTACGGTAAAAATGAGGACCTTAAACATAATACAGAGTACAAAACACAATCAAATGTACCCATAGTAGGAAAACAGCATGTAAAGGATTTGGGAATAATAATGTCTGACGACCTAACGTTTAAGGAGCATAACCAAGCAAATATTGCGACAGCCAGAAAAATGATAGGATGGATTACGAGAACTTTCAAATCCAGGGATCCCATCACAATGGTTGTACTCTTCAAGTCACTTGTGTTGTCCCGTCTTGAGTACTGCTCAGTACTCACTTCCTCCTTCAGAGCAGGAGAGATTGTCGAAATAGAGGGAATACAGAGAACATATACGGCACGCATAGACGCAATAAAGCACCTAAATTATTGGGATCGTCTCAAAGCCCTCCAAATGTACTCACTAGAAAGAAGACGAGAGAGATATCAAATAATATACACCTGGAAGATACTGGAGGGCCAAGTACCAAATCTACACAGTAAAATAACAACGTACTGGAGTAAACGATATGGAAGAAAATGTAGAATAGAACCAGTGAAGAGCAGAGGTGACATAGGCACAATCAGAGAACACTGTATAAACATCAGAGGTCCGCGGTTGTTCAACGTCCTCCCAGCAAGCATAAGAAATATTGCTGGAACAACCGTGGACATTTTCAAGAGGAAACTAGATTTATTCCTCCAAGGAGTGCTGGACCAACCGGGCTGTGGTGGGTATGTGGGCCTGCGGGCCGCTCCAAGCAACAGCCTGGTGGACCAAACTCTCACAAGTCAAGCCTGGCCTCGGGCCGGGCTTGGGGAGTAAAGGAACTCCCAGAACCCCATCAACTAGGTATCAACCAGGCGAAGGTCATTGACATGGTCCATGAAGCCTTCCAGGCATTGACTTTGAACAATGAGATCATTGCAATGGTCGCTAGAGCCTTCCAGGCGATAATTGTGCACGGAAAGATCATTGCCATGGTTCCTCTTGCCTTCAAGGCGTTAACTGTGCACGCTGAGATCATTGCAATGGTCCCGAGTGCCTTCCAGGCGATGACTGTTCTCACTGTGATCATTATCATGGTCCCGGGTGCCTTCTAGGAGATAACTGTGGACGCTGAAATCATTACTATGGTCTCTGGTGCGTTCCAGGCGATGACTGTACACGTTGATATCATTGTCATGGTCCCGGGTGCCTTCTAGGTGATGATGTGCATGCTACGATCATTCCCATTGTTCTTTGTGCCTTCTAGGCGATTATTGTGTACACTAAGATCATTACTATTGTCTCTGGTGCCTTCCAGGCGATGCCTGTGGTCGCAAATATCATTGCCATGGTACCTGGGGCCTTCCAGACGATGGCAGTGCACGTTAAGATCATTGTCATTGTCCTTTGCGCCTTCCAGGCGATAACTGTGAATGGTAAGTTCATTGTCTGGTCTCTAGTGCCTTTCAGGCGATGACTGTGCACGCTAAGATCATTACAATGGTCCCTGGAGCCTTCGATGCGGTGAATGTGCATGGTAAGATCATTTTCATATTCCGTGGAGCGTTTCTGTCGAAGACTGTACATGTTAAGATCGTCACCACGGTCCCTGGAGCCTTCTAGGGTCCATGAATGCGTACGTTGAGATATGCGCAATGGTCCCTAATGCCTTCCAGGCGATGGCTGTGCTTGCTAAGATCATTGCAATGGTGCCCGGAGCCTTCTTGGCGATGACTGTGCTCGCTAATATCATGGTCATTGTTTTTTATGCTTTCCAGATGATAACTGTGCACGCTGAGATAATTGCAATGTCCATGGTGCCTTCTAGGCAATAAATATTTACGCTCAGATAATTACTAAGGCTCTTGGCGCCCTCCAGGAGATGACTGTGCACTCTGATATCATTGGCATAGTCCCGGTTCCCTCCCTAGCAATGACTGTGCATGATAAGATAATTACCATGGTCTCTGGAGCCATCCATGCAATAACTGAACTCACCTAGTTGTCGTTGCAGGGGTTGAGCTTCGGCTCTTTGGTCCCGACTCTCAACCCTCAATCAACTGATGTACAGATTCCTGAGCCTACTGGGCTCTTTCACATCTACATTTAAAATTGCGTATGTAGTCAGCCTCCACCACAACACTTTCTAATGGATTCCATTTATTAACTACTCTGACACTGAAAAAGTTCTTTCTAATGTCTCTGGGACTCATTTGGGTACTCAGCTTCCACCTGAGTCCCTTTGTGCGTGTTCCACCCATGTTAAATAATCCATCCATGTCTACCCTGTCAATTCCCCTGAGAATTTTGTATGTGGTGATCATGTCTCCCTAAGCTCTTCTGTCTTCCAGTGAAGAGAGGTGCAGTTCACGTTGTCTGTCCTTATAACTCATGCCTCTGAGTTCTGGGACTAGCCTAGTTGCATACCTCTGAACTTTTTCCAGCTTCGTCTTGTGCTTGACTAGATACGGGCTCCATGCTGGGGCTGCATACTCCAGGATTGGCCTTACATTTGTCGTATTCAAGGTTCTGAAGGATTCCTTACACAGGTTTCTGAAAGCAGTTCTGATGTTAGCCAGCCTCGCATAGGCAACTAATGTTATTCTTTTGATGTGGGCTTCGGGAGACAGGTTTGGCGTGATATCAACTCCTAGATCTTTCTCTCTGTCCGTTTCGTGAAGGACTTCATCTCCCATTCGGTATCCAGTGACTGGCCTCCTAGTTCCTCCTCCTCCTAGTTTCATTACCTTACATATGCTTGGGTTGAACTTTAGTAGCCATTTGTCGGATCATTCCTTCAGTTTGTCTAGGTTATCTTGTAGCCTGATACTGTCCTCCTTTGTCTTGATCCTCCTCATAATTTTTGCATCATCAGCAAACATCGAGAGGAACGAGTCAATTCCTTCTGGGAGATCATTTACGTCTATCAGAAACAATATAGGTCCAAGGACTGATCCCTGCGGGACTCCACTGGTGACTCCCCTCCACTCTGAGACCTCACCCCCTCACGGTGACTCGCTGTGTCCTGTTGCTTAGGTACTCTCTTATCCAGTGGAGTACCTTCCCTTTCACTCCTGCCTGCATCTCCAGTTTGTGCACTAGTCCCTTATGTTGTACTGTGTCAAAAGATTTCTGGCAGTCCAGAAATATGCAGTCTGCCCAGCCCTCTCTCTCTTGCCTGATTTTTGTTGCCTGGTCATAGAACTCAATTAACCCTGTTAGACATGATTTGCCATCTCTGAACCCATGCTGATGTTGTGTTACAAAAATCTTCCGCTCCAGATGTTCCACTAGCTTTTTTCGCACAATCTTTTCCATTATCTTGCATGGAATACAAGTTAGGGACACTGGCCTGTAGTTCAGTGCCTGCTGTCTATCACCCTTCTTGTGTGTGTGGCCACGTCTGTGGTAGAAAATAATAATAAAAAAAAAAACCTTCTTGTATATTGGGACTACATAGGCCGTCTTCCAAATTTTTGGCAGTTCACCTGTTACCAGTGACTTGTACACTATGGAGAGTGGTAGGCACAGAGCCTCTGCTCCTTCCTTAAGGTTCCATGGTGAGATTCCATCCAGGGCTATAGCCTTTGTCACGTCCAAATCTAGCAAATGCTTCCTCATCTCCCCACCGGTAATCACAAACTCCTCTAGTGGTGTCTGGTTTGATATTCCCTCTCTTATCTCTGGGACTTCTCCTTGCTCTGAGGTGAAGACTTCCTGGAATTTCTTATTGAGTTCCTCGCACACTTTCTTGTCGTTGTAGTGAATTTTTCGGCCCTATCCTCAGTTTCAATACCCGTTTCTTCACTGTTGTTTTTCTCCTGATGTGGCTATGTAGCAGTTTGGGTTAAGTCTTTGCCTTGCTCGCTATGTCATTTTCATTTTGCCTCTCTACCTCTCTTCTCACCCTGACGTATTCATTCCTGGCGCTCTGGTATCTTTCTCTGCTCTCTAGTGTTCTATTGTTTCTAAAGTTTCTTCATGCCCTTTTACTTAGTTGCTTTACTAGCTTACAACTCTGAATAAACCATGGGTTTTTCATCTCCTTTTAATTTTTTCCTTTTGGACTGGGACGAACTTGTCTGCTGCCTCCTTACACTTCTGTGTGATGTAGTCCATCATGTCTTTCCTCTGAGCTCTGTTTCCCAAGCTATTTCAGTTAGGAATTTTCTCATCTTTTCATAGTTTCCCTTCCGGAATGCCGGTCTCTTGCTTTTTGGTCCCTTCCCTGAGTACATTAACCCTTCTTCGACCAGATATTCAAACAACAGTACACTGTGATCACCCATACCCACGGGGGCTTCAAGATCGATTTCCCTTATGTCTCAACCGTTCAGAGTGAATACTAGGTAGAGTCTTGGTGGTTCATCATTGCCTTGCTATGGTGATGACTTTCCAGGTCATGACTTTGCCTGCGCTCCCTTAGATCAGCCCTATTGTTCGTAGTACCTTCCAGGCGATAGCTGTGGAATCTAAAACCATTATCATGGTCCCTGGTGCCTTCCAGGCAATGGTTTTACACGCTAAAATCATTTCAATGGTCCCGGGAGCTTTCCTAACGATGACTGGGCACGCAAAATTCATTGCATTGATCCATGGTTTCTTCCAGACGATGACGGTGCACGCTGAGATCATTGTCATAGTCCCTGTGACCTTCCAGGTGTTTCCTGTACATGCTAAGATGACTTGTATGGCCCCTGGAGCGTTACAGGTGAGGACTGTGCACGCTGAGATCATTCCCATGGTCCCTGGGGTCCTTCTAGGCGATGACTGTAAACGCTAACATCATTACCATGGTGTCTGAAACCTTCCAGGTGATGACCGTGCACGCTAGGATCCTTACTATGGTCCCTGGAGCTTTGCAGGTGATGATCTAGCATGCTAAGATCAATACCTAGATCCATTGAGCCTTTCAGGCGATGCTGGAACACTAATATCTTTGCATGGTCGCTGGTGCCTTCGAGGTAATAAATGTGCTTGCTGAGATCATTGCAATGATCCCGGGTGTTTTCCAAGCGATGACTGTGTTCGCTGTGATCATTGACATGGTCCAGGGTGCATTCAAGGCGACGACTGTGCAGGTTGAAATTATTATCATGGTTTTTGGTGCGTTCCAAGAGATGACTGTGCACACTGATATCATTGCCATGGTCCCGGGTGCTTACTATGCCATGGTGAAAATGCAAGGATCATTCCAATGGTTCCTTGTGATTTCTAGGTGATTACTGTGCACACTAAGTTCATGAAAATGGTCATTGGAGCCTTCCAGGCGATAACTGTGCATGCCAATATAATTGCTATAGTTCCAGGATTCCTTCCATTCTTATAGCTGTGCATGCTGAGATAAATGCATTTGTCCCTGGGGCCTTCCAGGTGAGCACTCTGCACTCTGAGATCATTGCTATGAATTATGGAAACGTCTAGGTGATGACTGTGGACGCTAAGATATTTGTCATGGTCCTTGGTGGCATCCAGGTATGATCATTGCAATGGTCCTTGGTGCCTTCCAGTCGATGGATGTGCACGCTAACATCATTACCATGGTTTCTAGAGCCTTCCAGTCGATGGCTGTGCACGCTAACATCATTACCATGGTCTCTGGAGCCTTAAAGGCGATGACTGCGCACGCTAAACTCACTGTAATGGTCCGTGGCGCCTTCCAGTCAATGACTGTGCAAACTGAAATCATTACGATGATCCATTGTGCCTTCCAGATGATAACAGTGCACGCTAACATCATTTTAATGGTCCCGGGACCTATCCAGGTGATGACTGAGCATGCTGAGATCATTGCCATGGTTCCTCGAGCCTTCCAGGCGATAACTGTCCACGCAAAGTTCATTGCCATGTTCCCTGTTGCATTTCAGGCGATGTCTGTGAACGTTAAGATCAAAACCACGGTCCTTTGGATGCTTCCAGACGATGACTGTGCACGCCAAGAATATTACCATGGTCCCTGTGGCCTTCCAAACAATAAATGTTGCAAGCTGAGATCATTGTCATGGTCCTTGGTGCATTCCAGGCACCAAGGCTGGGATGTTCCCGGACGCAGGTTCGAATCCTCGTCACGGCCCTTGTGGATTTGTTCATTTTAATGAATGCGCAATTTGAGATCATTGAAATGGTCCCTTGTGTCTTCCAGAGGAATGACAGTGCTCGTTAAAATCATTGCAATGGTCCCTGGAGCCTATCTGGCAATAACTGTGCACGCTGAGATCATTGCTATTTTAACTGTTTTTTTCCAAGCGAAGACTGTGCATCCTAATATCATGGTCATGGTCCATGATGCCTTCCAGGTGATAACTGTTCCCGCTGAGATCATTGCAAAAGTCCCAGGTGTCTTCCAGGCGATGACTGTGCATGCTAAGTTCATTTCGTAGTCCCTGGTGCTTTCCAGGTGATGACTGTGCACTC